>NC_058039.1:11596081-11760264 GCF_019176455.1 Solea senegalensis | reverse complement strand
CAGCAACTACCATGTTTCCCGTGCACTTTTTGATGACTTACTACACTATGACGTGTTTAGGTGATTTTGGACGACTTACTATACCATGACGTTTTAGGTGATTTTGGATGACATACTATACTATGACGTTTTTTGTGATTTTGGACAACATATTATACTATGATTTTTTTTGGTGATTTTGGACGACATACTATAGTACGACCTTTTGGGTGATTTTGGACTATATACTATAGTATGACGGGCGTCATAGTTTGCGTAGTGGTTCGTGCTCCTGCATTTGCAGCAAGAAGAAGTTTGTCTGGCTGAAGGTGGTTGAATAAAGTTGTAATTCAAACAAAACAAAACATTGCGAATCACGTGAAAACAGTCACATGACAGGAAATGATTTACCCGCAGCGTCTCAATAATAAACCAGTGAATTATCAGTGGAATGCAGCGCCAGGAGCTTCCGTGAAGCTCTGGTCCGCACTCACAGTTTATTCACAATAGTATAGTGTAGTGCAGCAGCCTGAGCTATCATGTTCCTGTTTCTCGTCGCTGCTGCGCTAGTTGGTCAAACAGCGGCTCGATACACCGCGAACTGGACTAGCTTGGACTCCAGACCTTTACCTTCATGGTACGACGAGGCCAAGGTGGGCATTTTTGTCCACTGGGGCGTGTTTTCGGCAGTGGGCTTTAAAAGCGAGTGGTTCTGGTGGCACTGGCAGGGTCAAGACCCTCCGGACATCAGCTGTGAGCTCTACATGGCGACGAACTACCGTCCTGGATTCAGCTACGCCGAGTTTGCCCCCAAGTTCCACGCTCAGTTCTTCAACCCAGAGCAGTGGGCGGACATATTCAAAGCCTCCGGCGCAAAGTGAGTCAGCGGTTGGTTCCACTTCCCCAGGTCCTTCATACACACTGCCGCCACAGGCTGTCAAAACACTCGAATATTTGTACTGTTTAATACATTCTGTCAAAACATTCGATAATCCTGATCCACTGTACTTTACCCAGATTATTTCCCCAAGTGATCGCCACCATTCTATCCGTAATGTTTTTTCATATTGTTTTTTTCAGCAGTAGAATAGGAAATGGATGATCGCTTTATTCCAATACCTGTAGTTCATTTGCACAGCAGCCATTTTGCCATGTTTTGGCACAGTTGTTTCTGATCACATGAAGATGAAACAACTGTTCTTGTGCTCATTTCATGTACACAGTGAACAGTGCATGCACATGAGGAAGCCAAATGGACCTCAAACATCATCAATTTGATTATTTACAATTCTGTGCACAGGGGCTTTTCTACTACAAACTTTTTTGCTTCTGTAGCAAATTAATTCTCCTTGTGTGGTTACTGGTGGTTACTGTCTCCCCTCAGACCCAGAATAGAAGATTATGATCCATCATGGTGGTGTATTTTATTACACATTTAAATATTGAGTAAACTTAGACTGATGTTGCTGTTTAAGCAACATAACTCAAAAAGTCAATGGGATGACTGTAGGTTATGGTCCAATGGAGAATTTAGTAGATCTTTGCAGTGATGTGGATCACTGGATTTTGTTTTGAAAACAACTTCAATATCCTGTGAGATAGAGAAGTTAATATACTCTGACACCATGGGAAACAGCAGCCTTGCTAGATGTTTGCACTCTCTATACATGTAGGTTGCTATATGTGATTGTAGTGTTTTAACTTACCAGGGAAAGAAGTTAGAGAGCCTAAACCTCTACCAAATCTGTACTTTTTGACACACAAATGTGGCCAAAACCATAAAATCTGTGGTGGTGATAAGGAAATGTATATAATTTTCTTTATCATTAACAGTGCCCTGCCTGGCACGTTAAATGCTGGCTTACAAATTTAAAACATTTAGAAAACCTTCTCTGCTAGAATTACTTTACCTACATTTGCGCTTATGCACTGTGGATATACAGTGTGTTTCACTCATATTTCATCTTAATTGCAGATATGTTGTTCTGACTGCCAAACACCATGAAGGATTTACAACCTGGGGGTCTCCATACTCCTGGAACTGGAACTCTGTTGACAATGGTCCACACAGGGACCTGGTGGGAGACCTGGGAGAGGCAGTGCGTAACAGGTGGGTCCTCAGCTGCATCAGAATCAATCAAATACTCTCTGATTTCAAGTTGCGTTTGCATAATCTAAAGGACTCTTTCTTTAACAACAGATTTAAAGTTTGTCATTTCTTCTTGTAGGTCATTGCACTATGGACTGTACAACTCCTTGTATGAGTGGTTCCACCCTCTCTACCTGGCTGACAAGAAGAATCAATTCAAAACGCAGCAGTTTGTGGCAGATAAACTACTACCAGAGCTTTATAACATGGTCGTAAGGTGTGTAAGCTCATCTTGCACATAAACAGTCAGTAATAGTTGTATTTATGTGCCTCTATAAGACGGTGTCAGTGTGTTTGAGCCTTTGCCTTCCCGTTGCCTTGTAGGTACAGGCCTGAGTTGATCTGGTCTGATGGAGACTGGGAAGCACCTGACACCTATTGGAACTCCACAGAATTCCTGGCGTGGCTTTATAATGACAGCCCAGTCAAAGTAAGTGCATACTTTTACTTTACATGTTACAGGCTGCATTTTTGTTTCTAAGTTCCAGTGTATAAGAATTTAGTGACATCTAATGGTGGAAGTTCAGATTGTGCTCACCCCTCCCTTTCCCAAATGCATGAGGGGAATGTAGTGGCCCTCGGATTTTGTTCTTTTATGTTGTTCCAGGCAGTTACGTTACCACATCTATGTCTGTAGAAGATTTTTCAGTTAATGTCACTGTTGTCCTTGCACACCTTCTAATAGTTACACATCAGACCATTAAGGACTTTATAGTTTCAGACGATTTGTGTGTTTTTATTACATCTCCTTTGCCTTAGGATACTGTTGTGACCAACGACAGATGGGGAGCTGGCTGTGCTTGTAAACACGGTGGCTACTATAACTGCGAAGACAAGTACACTCCAGGTGAGCTGCCCAAGCACAAGTGGGAGAAGTGCACTTCTGTGGACAGTTTATCCTGGGGTTACCGGTGGAACATGAAGCTGAGTGAGCTCATGGACTTACCCAGTATCATAAAGGTGAAGACATGAGATTATATTGTATAAATGATTCATAATCACTAAATCTTTAACGCTTCCATTGACTGACTGGATATCGTCTGTTACAGGATCTGGTTCGCACTGTGGCTCTGGGAGGAAACTACCTTCTGAATGTGGGTCCCACGCCTGATGGAATGATCCCTGTTGTATTTGAGGAGAGGCTCCGGGGTGTCGGAGCTTGGCTGGAGATTAACGGGGAGGCCATCTACACCTCTAAACCCTGGAGGGTCCAGAGAGAGAACACTACTGCATCAATCTGGTAAAGTGCTAGTTGGAGCTGAACTTGGACAACCTTGTAGTTTGTGTAGACTGTGTGCCATGACGCATTCAGCTGTTTTAGAAAGTGCTGGAGAAGTAGTGAAAGTAGTGATTTCAGTTTCTCGCCAGAGACTTCTGTCAAGTGTAAACCTGTAGAACATAACTTTTAAATCATATCCAAATTGATAGAGCCTTTTTCTTTTTTTCTTTACAAATTTTACAAATGTTTTTTAATCATTACTGTTTATGAAAACCAAACAGAGGTAGAATAGTAACATCAACCACAACAAAAAAAAAATCACCCCCACAGCTTTAAGTGCAGAATACAACTTAACACCTTGCGACTCTGCTCAACTGAGTGATTTCAATGTCAGACATGTGATTGTCATCTTTTTGCTTGTTTTAGGTACACATCTAAAGGGAACACGGTCTACGCCATCATTACAACCAAGCTATCCAAGTACACCGTGCAACTGTTGGAACCCAAGACCTCAGTCATCACCAAGGTAAAGTGTCTTTAGTGAAACTGTGAAGAAATATCACCTTGTCTTACAGAGAAGCTGCACTCTCATGTCTAAGCTATAATTTGGATTTTCTAAATCATTGATTCTTATTTACAGGTGACCTTACTGGGGGATCCGAAGCCCTTAGCCTGGTCCCCACTCAGTCCTAGTTCTGGACTGAGCGTCCTTCTGCCCCAGCTGCCTTACTCCCCTGGTGAGGCTTGGACCCTGAAACTGGAGGGTGTCCAGTGAGCCTTCAACACATGATTTCCATGTGGAACGTGGTAAACTCAGGTTATTGTTAATTAGGATAAGGGGAAACTTGTACTTTTTGTCTAATATATTTCTATTTGCTTGAGAAAATTGAAATGATGTGACACTCCTCTCCAATAATTCTTTAGTGCACTAAGATTGACTGACTTTTAAATGTGCTCTTTTTTTTAATGATTCACTGTGAACAGTGAACACATTGAATCAGCTCCTCAGCTTCTTTTTTCCAAATCAGTAATTTTAGCCAGTGGTTTCTGGGAATTGCAGCAGTTGACCTTAAATGCACTTTTAATTATTATTAGTTTTTTAAAATATGTGTAGTTTGAATAGTTGGGAAAACCTTTGGTGATGTCATTGATGAATTATTGTTTTTTGTAAATATGCACAATTCTAAGTTGTATTAAAAATAAACTTCTTAAAGATCCACTGTCTTTGACTTTTCTTGCAGTGTCTCAAGTTGTTAAGACTTGGTTTTAAGTATACCTCAGTCAAGAGGTAGAGATTTCTCACTGTGAGTCATGATGGCACTTCTCATCAGGAACTCATCTCGTTCGCCGCTGCTGTGCTGTCCTCAGACGCCGTGGTATCCTTGGATCTTTTCCCTGTAGCCATACAAAAACTGTATAAACAAATTCATGAGCCAATTTTTGTTTTTAATTGCATGGTACAGCCATGATTGGGAACTAGATGACTTTTAGATGACCGTGTGCACTTTCTGCAACCCCCCTCCTGTGCCTCAGGATCTCCTTCACCTCCATATTCTTTCTTTTGTGCTGATTCTTGAATTCTAATCTGTTTTTCTCACCTCAAAGGCATACTTCTGTGGTTGCTTCCTGTGTCTCTGCTTTATGCTTACACTTCTGTAGCCCAATGCTGCATTTGTAATTGTGGTCCTGTGTCAGACAAAGATGTGTATGTTATTATTCTAAATTCTCTCATTTAAACTTTCACGTGTGCACTGTATGTGGACCTGCTTTGTATTTGCATTGTAAATACCTGCAAGTGGAGAGAGGCAAATAGAAAATGGAAATCTTCTCTCACCTCAGCTTTGCATTTTTAAAGCACACTGTTCAAGTGAGTTTGACTGCAGTGCAGAAATGTATGACTGCAGATAAAGAGCCAGACAGTGCAAGGAGTGGAAATGTGTGAGGAAATTGCACTTTCTCTCTCTCTCTCTCTCACTCTCTCTCGCAAAGTAACAGTGTGAGTTCAGTGGCTGAACTTGACTATGTTTGTTCGTACGTGTATAATCGCTTAATTGATTTGTTCACATAGCCCTTCAATAAGCCTTGCTTTATGTTGACAGCTGTCTGATGCCACCATATTTCTACAGAAGCCTGATGATGAATTAGATGTTAACTAATGCAGTTCCCTCTTGTTTCTCAGAAAATAATTGGCCATAAATTAACTTAAGAAGAAGATGTATCTGTTTGAAACCAAACATATTTCCCATAATGCCAAAATTTCACATTACGATTAGGAATTTCTTAAATTTGTCCTTTCCATGTTACTTGTGCCACTTGTTTAAATGCTGCAATGCCTCAATCATAAACCTAATACCTGTTGCGTCGAATCAAAATGAAGTAAATTCAACAGAGTCAGAAAATTGACACAGAAGAAACACAAAGGAGACATGGCACCCGTCCCGTTTAACTCGCTAAAATAGCTTTATAATTATCATGTTATAGTAATAATATTAGCCATTAAAAAATGTTTCGACAACGTTGACAGTGTTACATTCTGTGTTGGGGGTAAACCACGTCACAGTGTGCCATCTCTCTGGGCTTGACTGCTATCAAGACGTGCTCCGTTGACACATCGAGATCCATAAATCATACGAGGTCAATAAATAAATGTGTATGTACACAAATTCAAACCACACCACAAAAGAACAGAATCATGACTTATTAAAGTAAAATGGCGTGACACCTTCCTTTGCCCAGTCACAAACTCAGACTTACACCGTGGTGTTCTCATGCATCTTGTGTATCCACCGGTGAAACAAACGTCACATCTTATGGCATCGCTATTGCTATATGCTCCAGTCAGTTCCTTTTGTGGGAGGAAAAAAACAAAACAAAAACACAAACACGTCTCTAATGCTTGTATGTACAGTATGCTGTCTTGGCACTGGATCAAATGGGTATAAAACAAGAGAACTCAAGGATAAAGCTGAGCTCAAAAGAGAGAGAGAAAAAAAAAAAAAACTTTCTGTATCAAACCCGTGTGATTAAAAACCAATGGTGTTCAGAGAGGAGCACAGGAAAAGAGATGAGAGAGGAGGACAGGTGGACACAGACAGAGAGAGAGAGCACAAGGGGCTATTTCATTTTTGCTACATTACTGTATAGAGTAGAATACACAGAGCGTGGAGAGTCTGTATCAGTTTGATGTCCATGTTGTTTTCCCTCCTTCTGCAGAACCAAGAGTTCAGAGTGGTAATAAATGGGTGGTAAATAAAATGTTCGGATCCTCCTAATTTGTTCTTACTTTCCTCCCGTGGTGATCCCTCACTCCCGCACAGGAGTGTCCATCATTGATCCCAGAGGAAGAAAAAAAAAAAGTGTCTCCCAGAGTTATAGTCAGCTTGCTTTTCTTCTACTCTATCTTCTTAGTAGCAGCAATTTAAAGACGTATCATTATGGGATTAAACAGTTGTTTTTGCCCTTAAATAAAGAACAATGTTTACCCATAGCTATACAATAATGAGAGTGATGGCGATAATTAATCCTTTAATGACAACAATCATACTGATAATAATAATCATTTTGTTATAACAATATTATGTAATATTGAGAAGAGCAATGTCCACTGGCAACATGTATTTACAGTCTTGTAAACATGAGGGTGGCAGGGTTTTTTTTGTTAATTACATAGTAATTGCTCAGATGTCTCTAACCCACATGGTTTCCTGTGTGTGTGTGTGTGTGTGTGTGTGTGTGTACTGCAGAGCAACTTTACAATGTTAAAGGCACATCGGAGTCTCAGTTAAAACGCTTCATGGGCGCAAGCTGCTCTGGAGGAGAAACAGAAATATGAGTTTCTGGAGATTTGGTCCAAGTCCAGAAAGGAATTGTAAGTTATTTAGGATTTTCAAAAAAATCAGACCTCATTTTTGATTCTATTTTAATACCTTTTTCAGTATCAGTGAGATCGTTTTATTATCCCTACAGTATACTTAACAGTGTGGAAAAAACTTTGTAATAAGAAGTGATATTATACTCATAACCATTTTATTTTAAAGTTAAAGCAGCTTGCATTAACAATGTGTGTGGGACATAAGGGGGTGAGGATTATCAATTGTTATTCACAAAAATATTCATGTGAGGGTATTAAAGTGATGCATTTTTCACTTATTAACCTTACCGCCACTTGTAATATCATTGCCTTATTACCACACTACTGCCATTGTTATTACAAAGATGGAAACTGTGTGATGACAAACATGGCATTTATGCCGACTTCATATTCATTTGAGGGAAAGTTATGTATTGCTGATTGCACACATTTTATTTCTGGACTTATTTGTCTTACATACTAATGGAAAATCATCTGCATACAAATCAATATATATATAATATATATTGTGTCATATAACTGAGGTTTTAGATTGCTCTAGATTTAGACTGTTAATGTTTACAGTTAGGCGATGCCATCATGTCTCAGCTGTGAGATGAGATGGACCTTGAGAGTCTCCACTCAGCCAGACACAACTAGTGCTGACTCGACTCTTATCCTTTCCTCCCTCGATGGTGTAAACTCAAAATCTGCTATTGTACTGTCAGTCTGCATATGAGCTGTAACGGGAATCCTCTCTGTATTTAAAGCGGACCTACGTTGTAATAATGTCATGAATTCAAATAAAGACAGCCGAGAGTCGTTGAGAATTTCAGCCATGCACATCACACATCTGTGCAGAAGCAGCTCAGAGCTCACTTTGCTGGAAAAAGTGTTTTTTTCTTCTTTTCCTCCAGAGCAACTCTGCCGCTACCAAATGTCAAACTAAAACTCAAATCTGCAGCTACAACATCCTTCCTCCTGCTCCACGTTGTTGCACACGCAGGACAGACATTACACACACATTGGCTACAATTGATCTGCCACCCCCACACCCCCTCTGACTCTGCTGTCCTCCAGCCTCGGAAAAAAATGGCTACTAGAGAAAATGGGCTCAAATAACAAGCACCCCCACAGAGAGCATAGACAACCTTCTTGTGGGACGGCTCTGGTCATGTGATTTCAGGGTCCGTCTGTTGTATAGTGCTAGAGAATCCCCTGAGGACAGAGGCCTGGGTCAGGGTTTGGAGACACTGCTGCTAGAAACTGAGGTACTCAGAGTTGTCATGTCCGTCAGGCTGTCCATGAGGGGTTTTTGCACTTCTATGAGGAGGAGAAAGGGTTTCATGTTCTTGTTGTCTGGTGTATTGGTGAGCACGTGGATCATGTTTGTACATAACTACACACCCAGGTGCTATTGTACTCAGAGGCTCCTGTGTTTATACTGTGCCGATACATAGATATATATAGTTGGACAAATAGATAGGCAAAGTACAGAAACAAAAAAAAGTATGGAAATCACATCCACAAAAAAGTGTGTTTCCAATGGACCTGTTTCAAGGCAAGGTGGCTGGCTAACACCTCAACTTGTGATCAGTAGTGTAAAGGAGAAAGTCAGCAAAAAACGGTTTAAGTAGTAGAAGTTGCTACTGCGGACAAATATCCATTGAAGCCTCCTCAATTCCTGGTGTCCCTCAAGGCCGAAATGGAAAGGCCTTGCCATCCCTCTGTGTGTCGATTTGAGGATTTTAAGGATCGAGTCGAGTCCTTCACAGTGGAGTTAACAGTATAAAAGCAGGTCTTTGTGCTTTCTTTCATACACCACTGAGATGTTGTCAAGTTTGAGTTTGACACAGGAGAAGGGATGAGGGGATTAAAAGGCTGCTCTGCAACCCACACCGCTGCAAAACGAATTAAAAAGCACATCTAATTGGGAGCCCTTTTCTCCTCCCTTGCCAGGGCAGCTCGTATTACGTGGAGGCTCTTGTATTGATCTGTCTAGAGTCACGTCAAAACACCCAATTACTGTTTCAAGGGCTCCAATATTAGTGTCCTCCAAGGATATAATCACTGTACAAAGAAGTGACTCACTGTAAAATCTCATCTATTTTCTTTTCAATCACAACAAAAGGTTGTTGGCTACAAAATTTGCTCAAACTGTACCGGTCAAAAATGAAATTCTGCTAAATTTGCCACAAAACATGCAGTATCAACAAAATCTGCCAGTCTTATGTGAGTATTGCAAGTGAAAGTAAGGGACACAAAGGAGAGGCGCGTCGGTCGCGTAAAAACATTTTTCCTTCAACAATATTCTCTGCAGCTCTCTCCGCAGATCTTATTTTCCTATGTACAACGCTCTCTCTCACTCTCTCGTGTGTGTGTGTGTGTGTGTGTGTGTAAACTGTGTTAAAAGGAAACCTCCACAATAGCTGGTTAGGCACGTGTTGTTGGCTCTAAAGAGGAATTATACAGGGAGGGGATACAGCAGTATATATGTTGTTAGAACCACACAAAGATTAACAGTAGATCTAAGGAGGATCATACTTGGCAAATTACACTCTTTGCCAGTTTTACCCTGTGAACCTGACTCAGCACTCACAAAGTTAAGGATAATCATTTGAAATTGTTTTTCACGTACACTGAGTCTGGATATGCCACACAGCTGAAGTTTCACACAATGCTATAATCTATCATAATAATACTGTAGTATTTCACATTTGATATATGCTTTTTTTTTGTACATATACTGTACTCAATAGTCTCTACTAACCTAGAAATGTAGATTATATTATAAAATATACATCTCCCATTAAAATATCCCATTTTGCCAACACATTCCATTCAAATTTTAGAAAAGAAATACACAGGTCATGCTAAAAGATTCTTATAATTTAAGGGTTTTTTTCCCCCCTTTTTTTTCGTCTTTAAAATAGCTGATTTGGACTTTTTAGTATTCATTTGGGCTTCATCCCAAATCCTGTATTACACACAGCCCGTCACATTCACGCCACACACAGGCCTGTACACAACATCCATACAAAATACCTCAATAAAATAATAATAAAGATGTGTTCTGACATACGTTTGTAAATAAGACCCCTTCACAGCTTTTGAAATCATGCTACATGTCAGTGGAAACATCGGGTGTTATGATTCAGGAAGTCTTAAATAAAGATGAAAGAAAACATAGTGCAACAAACATACAGCGCATCACCACTGATTTACATGTGTGACTAAATCTCAACAACACACGCTGCTGTCATTTCTATAACTTCACAACTTTTACTGTTTTACTCTCTGGGGTGATTCTTTGGAAAAGATAGGGATGGAGACACGTACAAAATGACTCCTTTTTGTTATTTCCTGATCAGAGAACCTTTGTTCCTTTTCTTGTCACCAGTGTGTGTGTCTGTAACTGAGAGGTTTGTACTTCCACTCACACAACTAGACTTTGGCGGCTCTCTTCTTTTTGAATTTGTGACCTACCGCCGTTTACAGAATGAAAACAACAAAGGCAAACAAAGTTATGTAGAAACTTCTTTCATGGCTGTTTCATCAGGGCATCTTGTTCATTTTCTGGCTGAGGTGGAAACAATTCTCTACAAAATCCCCCTTGTAGGTTTGGGTCCTCATTTGACCACTAGGTGGTGCTATAGTCTCACAGTGAAATAGGGGCCGTGTCAGCAAACAGTCCTGAAAAGGCTCCAAAATATATTCCCGTAAAAATACCCAACAACCCCACCCTGAAACTTCAGAAAGACTACTTAAAGAGAAAACAGCTATTTATTTCTCCTCCTTTTGCTTTTGTCTGTGAGGCTCTCTAGCTGTGAAGGCTGTGACGCTATACTGCAAAAGCTCGTTTTGGCAAACATGAGTGTGCACACTATGTACAAATAGCACTTGCACATTCAAACAGCCTCACTGCTGAATGCTAAGGATGGTCAGTGGATGCATGGGATGTGAGGACCGACGGAGATACATGATTTTGAAATCCTTTGAATGGGGGGGGTGGGGGAGAGCCTTTGCGTGGTAAACTCACTACGTTTGTGGGATGTTCTTTGGGGATTATGAACCATCCGACTCCCACGGCAATTCATCCATACATGTGCGATGAGTGGGGATTCATCTTGTTGTGACAGAACCTCCGAAACATAACATGGAGCTGATTCTAATTCATCAGTGATCCATAGATCTGTGGAGGATCTGTGCCTGTTGAGCCCTTTAGTTTCAGTGACGGAAAAGTGTAAGGTGAACACGCACAGGCATGCTACTACTGTGTGAATCTCTACTGCCAAGTGCTATAAAAGATGGACTGTTTGTGGCCAACTTCAACAAAAGAAGAAAGAAATTCTCAGTTACAAAGGTCTGCTACCAACCCATTCAGGTCTAGGCCTCTGTGTCAGTAATATCCAAATTTCACATATACTAAAATGGCGGTCATTGCTTGTTTAGTGAGCAACATGATGGCATTTTGCAGTTTGCTGTTCTCGTATGTGAAGTAATGGAAATATGCTGAGGGTGTGGCTAGCAGAATAACAGCAAGGACCCGCAGTGGATCTTAAAACGGGTGAAGGTGAGCAGAGAAGAGGAGAAGGAGACACACCGCACTCTTGTGCTCAGAGTCGAGTCTGGGCTTCGGGGATGTAGATCTCAATGCTGTCCGCGCTCTCCGTAGCTGAGTTCTGCCTGAAGGAAGCCGTTCTCTTGGTTTGCAGCAGCCTCCTCCTCGCTTCTGTCCTCTGACGCTCCACGAGGTCCAAGGACTTCTCTCTGATGGGTAAAGTGTGTCCACCCACACGGGGAACCACCAGGCCCCCTGACCCACCACCAGTGCCCACATCCCCTGTGCTATCGGCCCGGAGACTGCCAGTCACCCCACCTGCTGGCTTCTTTGGTAATGGAGGAGGAAGCTTCTTGTCCTCCTGGCCCCGTCAATGATGAGACATGGATTAAACAGACAGTGGATTTTTTTTGTGTGTGTTTTGTAAAGAGGTACAAAAGAAATCCCATGCAAAAAAGGGAGGGAACATAGAAAAGGAAAAAAAAAAACACAGACAAAGGAGAGAGGGCATTAAAATGGAAAGATAACCGAAAAACATAACAGAACAAAAAATAAATAAATGGTCAAAAAGTACCTCAGCATGCATTTGCATCAGGCAACGTGAATTGAAATGAAATGGGAAAGGAAAAAACAACAACAACAATAATATAGAACAAACAAGAAGAAGGGAGAGACAATTGTTAGTTTGTTATCAAGAATAATGTAGCTGATCAGTAAGTAGTGTAACCTTTGTAGATAGTAATGTAACACACATGTACTGTCTGCAAAAATGAGATTAGAATTATTTCTAGCACTGTGAGACTCCACTGTCTCATGGGAATTTCAGCTCAGTTCCTCTTGTTGTTCTGTATTTTCACAGCCTGCAAAGGCTTGGAGGGTACGACCATCTGCGCTACTCTTCTGCACATTGCCATTTTAGCTCTGGGGGTTTGTTGAAAGGAAACCAAGGCTGGTTGGATCCCCAGGCCTCTCACCTTCTTTTCACTTGGGAGTCTCCAACCAGAGTCCTTGAGCCTCTGGAGGTCCTGAAACTTGACCCTGACGTCCTCTATGTTGAGCTGGAGCAGGTCCCAGAATCCCGCCAGGTCCTGAGAGGTGGGCTGAGGGTAGGCTGATGGGTCCTGAACAGGCAGGGAGACAGGATATGATATTTGCGGAAGAGGAAATGCTGCACAGGACCATTTTTGCCTTTATGTGCAGTCACACATACTCACCACACTTTGTTGGCAGAGGCGGAAGAACTGCTGGACTTTCTGAGACATGAGCATCTGGGCACTGCCAACTGCATTTCGGATTAGCTCAAGAACTAAGGAGGAAACAAAACATAAATTGTTTCAGAAGAACCATGAATCCTTTGACTTTCTTTTCATCTTTTCAATCCCCCTAGACTCACTTTCTTCTGGCAGTTCCTTCTCCTCAGCCTCTCTCTCCATGTTCTGGCACCAGCCCTCCATCCTCTCCACCTCTGTCTGCAGGAGTCGTAAGAAGAACTCTCCATCTCTCATGCAAGGCGAGGCTCTGCCTGAGTCGGGGAGGCTGCGGGGGCCTTCTAGGGACGGCGTACCTGCCCAGGCTCGCTCAGATGTGATGGGCAGAGGGGAGTGGGAACGTGGGGGCAAGTGTGGGTGCGGGTGTTGGTGTTGGTGTTGGTGTTGGTGCGGCCGTGGATCTGCTGGGCAGACCTCACTGGTGTAGCCAGTCTGGATGTAGTCCTGCGAGATCAGAGGAGAAAACTGTTTTTGACATGGATTATACGGTTCATCAATAATGTGTTCTGATTCAGCAAAGACATTCCACCGTACACCATCTGTTCAGTGTCACTCCCACTCCCGATCATACTGAATTACTGCACCAAACAATTTCACAGTCAGACATGGAACAGTACGGCTTTTTCCACACTCATACATGTTCACTCATACTAATATGTTAATACAAGTTCAACTGAACTGACTAACACAACGACTAATGCCCTTGGGAGTACAATTACTTATGAATTATGACTAATACCGGGACATGACAGAAGCTGATACACAAAATAATAAGACAATAGCAACAAAAAGATTCAGGCCAATACATTTGTAGGAGACAAATTTTGCTTCAGTAGTTTAATATTTTAATTTATTGGATGGTAGGTCATGTGTAGTACACATCTGTTTGTAGGTAAGTGTGAGAAAATGACCCAAGTTCTTGCTTGATTTATAGCCTCAGTAAATGTTAATGTTCTCAATAGTCCCCAAAGATGAGGCCATCACTGTCCAGTCATACGTTTAAATCAAATCATCATTAATTAACATGTCAAAGCGTATTTATTAAGTCCTGCCGTAAAGGGTAAGCCTGTGCATCCACCTTATTGTTTTCCTTGAGATTACTTTATCTTGGATAAAGAGATTATACATTTTTTTTTAATTATTATTATTCAGGAATGGCAATTTCCTGGAGATCAATAAGGGTAGCTAGCACTAGCACGTTTACTCCCATGACTCTATCTCTAATCTAATAGACGGCACTGTTTTATTAGTTCCCGGTTACAAAAGTTTCAACGGATCCATTTCACTGGGAATTCATTACTGGAAACGATGGCGGATATCTTGTTACAACACTGTTATTGTGTGGTTTCATCTTCATTAGCTGATGTTTCTCTGCGGTGGCACTGTTTTGCTGGTATGACAAACGCACATTATGAACAAACTGAGGGGGAAAAAAAATATTACTCTGTTTAAAGGATATTCATAATGTCATATTAGGAGATTGGTACATATTTTTTTTATTATTATGTATTCTTATAATTATTAATAACTGAAAGAAGGCAGGTTGATTATGTGTCATTACACTGTTCAGATTTAAGGAAACACATGTACAAATAACTTTGTCCATTTGACCCTTAAAATTATTCTTTTTTGTCCATTACGAGGGAAAACTGTTGACAATGCAGGTTCCATGATATTAAAAAAAAAAACCCGTACCTCTCTGTGCGCCCACTGTCCCTGTGTGTGCACTGTACGGTGGCACTCGGTGTACTGGCTGGCAGACTCGGGCTCTGACGAGTGCCTTTGGAAGGAACAGCCGAACTGAAGACTCTTGTCCTGTGTTGGCACGGCGATGCTGAGCCCTGGGAAGCCCTCAGGGTCCAGGTCGGCTTGCACGCTTGCCGTCACGCTGTTGGAGCGCTTGAAACGAGCCCGCCTGCAACACAGACAGAGGCCCAGAGCCATCCAGTCACGGGGAGTATCGCATGCAAAAGTGTTTTCTCAGATGTTTCGCCTTCTTCTATAAATCGCACATTTCTGTTTGAGCCATGATGGTGATGCTGTCACTGCAGACACTGCCCCATTCCCAAACCAAAAATCACTTAACTGCTGGATTTATATTGGTTTTTGACCAATGGGAAAGTCTTTAACTGGCATTCGTCCCCAGGTCAAGCCCATAGGGGTTTTCATTAGCTTCAGCTTCAGATCAGTATAAATGGGCACGCAAGACCTGGGTTAACACGCTAGGTGTTAACATGACATGATGTAAGGCTACTGCATGGTGATTTCAGAGAAGCGGGAGGGGTTAGCGGGAGGTGGTAACACGTTGTCGTGCGACAATATCTACAACCACCCAACACTGTGTTTTTGCCGTCTGGCACA
The DNA here is from genome assembly GCF_019176455.1 of Solea senegalensis. NCBI lineage: Eukaryota > Metazoa > Chordata > Actinopteri > Pleuronectiformes > Soleidae > Solea > Solea senegalensis. Next base: position 11,744,877 of record NC_058039.1, on the reverse strand, counting down.
CCTGCAGGACATCACACTGGGGGCGTGGTAATTCTCGATTCTACCTTTCGAAGGTCGAGATTGTAACTACGTTTCGATCAATATTCAGTTTTGTTGAATAGTCAATCTTACTTTTGACACCATGTGACAGCAGGTACAAAGAACTGTCACATGTGGTGCCCTGCATGTACATCCCGTCACGATTCACACACTCGCTAATTTCAATCCGAAAGAGGCTTTTCACTTTTTTTTTTTTTTCTTCTCATAACTCCTGCTAAATCCTCTGGCATATGACGCAACAGTGTGTGTGCAAATGTCATGTCAGTGGACTCAGCGGTGAGTGTTTACAAGGTTATAGCCCACCTCCTCTCATCCTTCTTTGCTTTCCGATGAGGTGTAAGGTGTGACTCAAATTTCCTTCCTCCTTTCTCTCTCTCTCGCCGTCCCACTGTCATCTTTGATGATTGCAGGAGGTAGGGGACATTGTTAACAGGTGCATGTCCGCACACTGCTTGAGGTTTCAGATTGTGCGGAGCTGCGAGTGCTTGCATCTCGTGTGTGTGTGTGTGTGCGTGCGTGCGCGCGCCTGACCCGTAAACGGCACTGGATATAATTAGGAGAAGGGCTGCATCATGTGTGAAAGTCATGTCAAGTGTATGATTTGCTGTAGTCATGGTTACAGCTCCTAATGACGAAAAAACAAGACATTCTTGGAACAGTGTTACTGAATTCAAGCTGTGATGTCTGATGAAATGTTAAATGAAATAATAGGATCGCACGGAGAAATCAACCATAGGTGGCTGCGCTGTGGGGGACGGCGGCTTTTAAAAATCATATGTGGAGATTATTTACATAAATCACAGTGTGGAGACCAAAGCGTCTTGTTGAGGCAACGCATTTTAGAGGCAAAGTCAAATTAGAAAATGAACAGAAACATCTTAGTTTGTGTCCATAATTACAGAAAATCAAATGCCAGGCAAAATAAACACATTTCAAGTTGGGAGAAAGATTTAAAAATACTCTTTCCCTACTTAACTTTTAGTTGTACTTCCTTTCCTACCTTTTATCTTCCTCCACTTGGACCCCTATGGAGTGGACCTGTGTAAGAGCTTTGCTTTCTCCTTCTGAATCTGACAGGGTTCCTGAGCTGTCCACCTGTGACAAACAACACATGGGGTCATTAAAAAGTGGCCAAAATTAGATAGATTAAGAACACTACTCAACAATAGTATTGTTGTTTGAAGGTATTTGAATGCAGAAACGTTACAGATTCTACCTTTAGACTGTTGAACGAACATAATGTGCAAGATGAAGGTGCATCTTTGGGTCAGATAAACTGCAGTCATCATTTCTCACCTGCACAGCTATAGATGGACTCCACTTTCTCACACCGCGACCATCGTCCTGCCCAACAGCTTTGCTCAGAACTAAGCTGTTCTGAGGCAGAGAGGCGGATTTGCCCAGGCTGCCTCCAATCCTGCTTTCCCGCTCCCTGACCGGCCTGGGTGGACCCTCCAGAAGACTGTCAGCTGAGCTGCTGTGTTTGGCTCTCACTCCAACTCCCGGGCCCCCTCCGTAGGGAACCAGCTCCCGTGAACCCCTGACACCATCTAAGCTCTCTGCCGAGTTACTGTGCTGCCTGGAACGCGCAGGGCCCGTGGCGGTGTAGTAGCCTCCCCTGGAGGAGCGACCTGGCGGTCCGTCGGAGATGCCCATGTCCACAGAGTTGCTGTGCTGCTTTGGGCGACCAGAGCTTGAGACCAACTGTCCACTGCTCTGGAAGTAGGCATCCTGCGTGGACTCAGTGCTGCTCTGGGCCCGCACTGAGAGTGAAGACTTGGACATGCGAGGTGGAAGTGGAGGAGGAGCACCTTTGCGATAAGGAAAGACTGAAGTGTAGGAAGAGTGGGAGAAAGAAAGACCAGAGGCATAGTGTGCTGTTAAAAAGCAAAATGTTTACCATAAAAACAGGGAGAAGGGGGGATGGATAAGAGGGACAGACTGGAAAGACAAGGTGAAAGGGAGGACAGAGTGAAAAGAGGGAAGTATTATGTGTAGAAAGAGAAAGAGAGGGAAACAACAACATCACTAGGAAATCATGTCAGTGGGACCAAAAAGATTTGTAAATGCAGCTCATGATTTATTTTTATCCTAAGTTAATATATGGAGTGAATTTCAGTGAGGCGCAGAGAGCAAAGTGGTGGAGGAGACGGACATGACAGAGACGACAGGAGAGAGCTAACTTAACTCTGCTTCTGAGGAACATAAAGCAATTTCATGAGAAGTATTAAAAAGACGAGAACTGACTCTGTCTCTTCCCCCTCACGACACACACGGAGTAACACCCAAGAAACAGTCTTTTTCGGTATGTGTGTGTGTAGGCATGTAAATTATACAAATGTCAGCACATGTGAGTTTTGATTCGTGTGTATGTGTGTGTATTGCAAGTATATGTAGCACTTTAATAAATCTCTGGGGGAATTTTGCTAAGCTTGGAAATTTGAGTCCTGCGAGGCCCTAAGTGGCTCTGCGGTATTGTACGAACAGATGTAAGCAAACACACACACACAACATACAGAGGGGGAGAGAGAGAGAGAACGGGAGGGACAAACTAAAGACATGTAATGATGCCAAGACAGAAAGACAGGAAGACAGAAAGACAGAAGCAGCAGCTGGGGACACTGAGCTATCATCATGATCACAAATGTTCCTGTCGCTATTACTGAGACGCAGAAACGTGCCATCACACAGGGGAGGGTAACGGATGAGATGAGATACAGAGACAAGAGGTGACAGAAAACAAACTGCATGCACAGCAACACGGACCCAAAACTATGCTTACAGCATGCAAACATATACATACAGTCAGCACAAGTGCTGCAGAGAGGGACAAGGGGGAGATGAAGATACAGAGATAAAAGGAACAGAGAAGGAAAAGAGGCAGGAATGTACAAAAAAGAAAGAAAAAGGATTCACACGATGCAACTATGCAGAGCCTTGGTTCTGTCAAGGCAAGCAGGCACAAGCTGTCAAAGTGCCTTCTCTCACTGGCTACCTTACTGTGTCTCTCACCAACGAGTCATCCCAAAGAAACCAGACACACATGTCTCTAAGACTCACGCACACCCAACCAACGTTTACAGACTGCAACACACACACACATGCATGCTCACCAGCCCCGCCCTTCATGCTTCCCTGGGGGCCTGACATGGAGAAGACAGAGAGACAGTCATCGTCCTGGGAACAGCCGGCCTGGATGGCGCGGACGTAGCTGTGGCTGCGAGTGCGGAACACACCCGGAAGATCCAGAGCCTCCACAGCCTGAGACTCCACCTCCCCGAACATGGTCTCACACACGGCCTCAAACTGACGGTTCAAAGTGTCTCCCAGCTGCAGCAGACAGATGAAGACTCAAGTTACAGACCACGGTACTTGGTGGAAATATTAACATTTATCGCTATAAACGACTGGTTACCTGCGAGCTGGTCAGCGAGCGCGTGTAACTCCGGGAGCGGGTGTGGGTTTTGGGCGTGGTTCGGCTGTTGGGGTAGGAATCAGTGCATTGTTTACACGAGTACCTGCATCAGACATATGACACACGTCTTTATTTCTATTGTGACGTGTGTAGAATTCTCCGCTTCTTGTTGTTTCTCTGTCTCACATTTTTAATAGCCTTTAAAAATCTACCCTAACAACGTAATAACCACAACTATCAACTTAAATGTCACAGAAACATGTTTTATATCAGGGGGTGTCAAATGTACAATTTCACATTATGATTACAATCTAATCATAATGTGAAATCTTTGTGTGTGTGTGTGTGTGTGTCCCAGATACCTGTGACTAAATGCTATTATGCAATTATTTTACTGCTCCAGCACACTTGTTGAATTCAAATTGCACTGTATGTGGCGCCTGAACTAACATGAGTTAAGAAGAGTCAGGAGAAGGTGCCATTATCTCTCATTATGCTGAAAGGTTATTATGGAATCACTGGTCAATAACTCCAAATACATCCTTCCATACATTTTACCTTTGATCCATGCTGATAGATCGTCTAAACGCCTCCCTCTGAGCAATCAGCGTGGACTTGGGCGAAGCTTTGGGGCTGGTGTCTGAGTCGGCACTGTCATCATCGCCCATGGCCTTGATGTAGCTGCCGCTCCGCATGCGACGACAAGGGATCTCCCCTCCAGTATCGGCTCCTCCACCGCTGCCATATCCACCTGCCCAGTCTTCTGAAGGGACCTGAGGCACATTTGCATAAAGATTTTCATCTAAAAATGACGGCGGATGTTTGATCGGAAAATACAACATCAAGTGGGTACAAGAGTACAACCATGTGGAGCAGACACATGGTTGTCAGGTTAATACGAATCTCCGTAAATGGATTAAACACAGAGCTGACATGAGTTTGCATTCTTCATCTACATTGACTGTTGGAGGGAAGAGCAATTCATCGCACTGTGAATTAATTAGAGTTGAGATATTGAGGATTGCTGTCACTGCACAGTTGGCAGTTTCTTCCCAATATCTGCTATCTTTTTTTTTTCTTTTTTTCTTTTTTGACAACTTCTCGAAAAAGAAATATATTTCGTCACTGAAAAATATTTCACACCTCAAACAGAAGGACAGTCATGATTCAGACGACCAGTCCTGGCACACAGCGCTGTGTTGTAAAAAGTAACACAACAACAGAAATGGCTCCAGCATGCTCGTGCACACAATGGGACCACACAAACACACACACACACAGTGCACAACACACTCTCTCACGCATACATGCACATGGGTGATGATGTTAGGGAAAGAAAGAAAGGGACAAAAGGGACTTACAGGGAGAGCGAAACTCTGACAGCTGGAGAAACACTGACACAGAGAAAGAAGAGCATCATAAGCCAAAAGCAGACGGACGGAGCAAAAAAAGACAGAGAGGCATGGGGGGCAGACCGATGTACTGTACAAGGTGACGAGATGAGAGAGGCAAGAGAGTAGATTTTAGGAAAGAGGAAAAGAGACTGATGAGATGAGAACACTACACACGCGCACACACGCTCAAGACTCAGGAAACTAGAAACATAACACAATTAAAGGCAGATAACCACAGCAGCCCTCAAGTAAAACCTGCAACATGATGCTTCCATATCCTGAGATTGTTGTTTTTTTTGTTTTTAGCTTGAGATGACACCTCAGTAAATGTAGATCAAAGCTATTAAATGTGACACTCCCAGGTTGCAACTGCGACATTTGTATTTAGGTAAATAACATACTATTTGGCATATGGTATACTACATTTACCAAGGTAATTGCTAATATTTCCCTTTTAAAATGTGATATTTCTCGATGCAACATCCAGTAATAGTAAACCATGGATGGGAATGAGGTGGGTCAATGTCTCTATTAAGAACAAAGTTGTTGTTTTTTTGATAAAATGGTGAAAAAAAATTGACATGGGAGTGGAAATGGAACTTATCAATGATATCGACACTATGTTTTTGGCAAATACTAAAATACTAATGGGAGCTGTAGATCTTAAAATGCCACACACAAACACATCATGTTGTTAAGTGTGTATTTGAATACGCCACAACTGATCATATGTGGTCACAGGATCTGCATTTATGGTGCATTTCAATGTCAGGTGTCAACTGTAGTGGTGGCTTACTAAAGTAATTGTTCACAAAAAACAACAAATCTTTCTTTACTGTTTTTGCAAATACTGTGAGGTGTACAGCCTCACACACACACACACACACACACACACACACAGAACCAAGCCCCCACGGTTCGGCATCCAGCTGAGTGTGTGTTTTTGAGGTCATCACTTAAAAAGATGATTCAGCCTAATCTCCTGATCCCCGTAGCCTTCCACTATCTCTCTCATTTTCTCTTCCTGCTCTTTCACTCCTCCTCTCACTTCGCCCCTTGGCTATCATCACCTCCTTTATCTCATTTCTATCCCTGAGCTTGCTTTGCTATTTCTGCATCCCTCCATCGTACTCTTCACCCACCCACCCCTGTCTCTCATTTTCTTTCTCTCTCTCTCTGTTTTTTTCGGTCTCCGTTTCACTTTCACTCCATATTCTTGTTTTTCTCGTTTCTTATCTATCAGACACAGACTGAAGGGGAAGCGAGAGGCTTAGAGAGTAGAGAGCACCAGGTTCTGATGCCGCACATTGTGATTGTCTTTGACACCATGAGAGAAAACCTTAGACATGTCCACTTGTCTTTGACCACAGTGATTCAGACTTCAGTTGTTTTTCACTTAGTGGCCTGGTGTGAACTTTTCAGGATAATCTTGTATAAACAAATCAGTATTTCATGAAAAACAACAACATCAAACTACCTCAGTATGTCTTTGTAGAATGTAACCTTTTTTTTTGTTTTTTTTATATTAATGGATGGTTGAACTTCTTATTTCCTCTATCAAGCTTGTCAGGGTTTGTTAAAATACTTTATTGTCATGACGAAGTGTCTGGTGTGGACAAACACCCATACTGAGGATTGTTAGAATGCAATGATTTTGCCATTTTTATGCAAGATAGAAATAACATTTTTGACACCTGTTAAATGTATACTGTATATACAACAGCTGTTGAGCAGCATTAGCAACTGTTTGGCATTCTGTTGTGGTCAGAAACAAAGCAATACAGGTGCAAATTAGACCACCAAAATAAACAATTTCAAGAGCATGTTAGGCCATGTGGTCATTATATAAATGTAGTCTTGTGATCATGGTATTATCCGTATATATGTATATATATACACAGTACACATGCACATATATGTATATATATATATATATATATATATATATATATATAGATATATGTAGTATACTTGGTATATCAAGTCTTTATCTGTACCAATCTGGCTGCAAATATTCAAGATGGAGCTGTTTTACAGCTGAAATTCTGCTTTCAGTTTGACGATATTGCTTCAAAACTACACCCTGTGCTCCGGGTTTCCTGAGGTTCGGTTCGAGCGGAGTGCACCTGAACAGCTCTATATCGGCAGCTCCAGGAAGCTGCCAGCTCTGATGGCAAACATCAGTCTGTCTGACTTCAGTGCAACTGAGCACAGGTACAAAATGCACACCACACATTCTCACCCATCTTCACAAAAGGGAGCTTGACACCTGAAGATATCAGAGAAGCTGGGGAAGCCGGGGAATTTCATTTAATGTCCTGACGTAGGAATGCTATGGTTGCCTAAGGCACAGAGGCAAATTGTGTGCATGTGTGTGGGGGGGTGATTGTCGTTTGAAAACACTAATAGGCACAGCCCTGCTCTCACTGTGTCTTCTATCAGCAGACCTCAGCTGCATCTAAAGGATGAGTGTTGGAAAAAAACACCAGGGACTTCTGTGGCTACCTGCTGTTTCCGTAGAAACACAGCATTGCAAGGCAGAGCTACCTCAGCACAGCTGGAAGTTTCCGTGAGTGCTTGTTTGTGTGTGTGTGTGTGCATGCTCCCTCAGCTCAGCTGCCTCTGTATGTACAGTGTAACAGATATTAGCTTTTCATTTTAGGGAATTCATACACAGTGAGTGAAAGGGTAGAAGGAAGATGACTTACATTCAGAGACATATTGCAGTATAGAGACATCAGATCTGTGTGTGTGTGTGTGGGTGAGAGTCATTATAGTTTGACTCAGAGCAAAAACACTGAAATGGTGCGTGGTGTCGCTCAGGTGGCTACTTAATCCTCTGAATCTAGGGCTGCTTTTTTTGCTGATTTTCTGACTTATTTTAGAGATGTACTGATTGACAGTACCAAGGTTTCTTCACACAACAAATGTTTTTGGTTCTCACAAAGACACACATACAAGTACACATCAACACCCATATTGGTCATCATGCAGGCATACCTGCAGGTAGTGGAAACTCCTCTCCTTCAGCTTGCTCTCCATGGGAACAAGGGCTTTGTTGTAGGCTCCTCCCCTGGAGGAAGGGTACACCTCCCTTGCTTGACTCACTGTCATGGCTGACCATGTGCTCCTCTTCAGAGAGTGCCCATGGTGCCCATGGTGTCCCCCTCCTTCAGTCCCGGCCAAAGCCATTGTGGTGCACGCCATGCACTCCCCTGGCCCCGGTCCACCCCCGCCGCGTTCCTTGGGCTTCTTCATGGTAAGCTCCTGGATGGCGGCATCGAGGCTCTCGTGTCCACTGGGATACCCTCGTCTGCCTCCGCTAACCAGGAAGCTGCTATCACTGTCCAGGTTATCATCAGAGCTCCACCAGCCCGCTGTCCTGCTGCGGTGGCGTCTGCCCGACTCGTGTCGTGAGTCTCCACTCTTGCTACGCTCTCGAGACTTGCTCCTCCTGGTAGAGCGAGACTGGTGGCCCGAGTAGTGGCCTCCACCATCCTCCCCTCCACTCCTGTGGCCTCCTCCTCCTCCTCCTCTTTCACCACGGTAGTCTCTCTCACCACTTCCTCTTGTGCCATTGTATTCCCGTTTGGATGGTGCTTCCAGGGAATGGGACTTGGCAAAGAGACGCTGCACGGAGTTGACCAGGTGACGGATGCGGGAGGGGCTTTCACTGCGTGGCTCAGCGCCCCCACTAGCGGTGCGCTGGTACTGCAGGGTGTGGAAGCCATCGGGATGAAAGGGCACCTGCTTCTCAAACTGGTCCATCAGGTTTGGGGGAATGCGATGCATCTTGCCTCCATGGCCTGAAGACAAGCATTCTTCACAAGAGTCAAATGACTGCAGAGGTGGGTGCTGGGAACGGGGGAATGTGCCGCCTCCAGAGTGACCGTGGGAGTGAGAGTGGGAGTGGGAGTGGGAATGATGCCTTTCCAGTGCCAGGGCCTCAGCTGGACCTCCTGGAGGGTAATAGTGGCCGTCACTGTGGCCCTGGTAGTACTCTCTGCCTGGGCCATCGCAGTCCTCAGGTGAGCAATGGCAGGGGCCACCACCAGAGGAATGCTGAGACATGCTACGGCTGACATGGTACCCTTTCATAGGCGCCGGACCATGGTGGGCCGTCCGGGCCGAAAGGGGGCGCTGTGGGCGTGACAGGGCTGCACCGGTCTCACCTAGAGACACACAAAGGGAGACCATTAAAGTTATTTTAGATTTTACATCTTGGTATGGTATGAAGAAAAATAAAATAAATGTTTACTTTCGCTATCAGTTAATTTTTCTTTTACGAGGAAAACCACACGACGTACACAAGACGACATGATTGATTTATGTGAAAAGTAATGACATGAAAACAGTGGTTTCATACTTTAAAGATAGGATTTTGAGTGGATACAGGTACATGCAGCTATTTTGACAACCTTGTGCTGTACTATACTGTTTGTTTATGGGAGACACAAAGGTCGGGGTGCAGCCGAGAGTAATTCAAAGCACGGCATGCAAATGAATCTGCCTCTTTAGACTGATTGACGTCCACAAATTGAAAGTGATTTTTCTTTTTTCCTGTATGCGATTAACATTTTTATTGATGCCACACTTCATTTTTTTTACCCAACCAAAGACAAACAGTGCAATAGAGAGCATTTATCCCGCAGGCGACAATAAATGGCCACGGACAGCTTTCTTCTTCTCATCTGTCTCAGAGGCAGTCGGGCTGATAAATCAAGAATATTAGCCCTTTTTCTCCTTCTCTCACATCGTCTCTTCAGTTTGCACTCCCATTTAGCAGTCCTCTTCCTCTCTGCCATTAATCGTTGTATTTATCAACCAAGCATTCCCTGCTGTCTGTCCGGGCATAGTCGCAAGCATCTGTGCAACTAATTACAGACCCATTTCACATTTTGACTACACACAATATCCAGGTGGCCAGGCAGAAACCCAAACCCTGCTGAAGCCACTGTAGGATAAAGGTGCAGGAGAAGATGGGACAGGAAATGAAATAAATACACTCCGGTAAGCTGCAGCAAATGTGGGGCACAAAGTAAACCTCAAAGTAAACCTTATCACCAGGACACACTGGCTGCTGTAAATAAAACTGAGCAGAATGTGTGCTGCCTTTGTGTCACGTGGATGACTAAACTGTAATTACACTGTAAATGTGGTCATCATGTATTTTATTGGACTGGCATTAATTGCTGCTGCTATAATCACATCCTCTATTAACCACAATAGCCAACGATGAATGAGTGAATAATGAATCACATGCACACAAGCTGTTTTACAACACACACAAGCAATTTCCATCTTTTCTCGATTTTGATTTAACTGAGTTGAAACTACTCGATGTGAGCCAGAATTAAGCTGTTCGCCTGGAAGGGATTCTCTCTGCTCCTGCAACTGTGTTTGTGCTCGACTTTGCCGGCTCTCGCACAGAAATGAGAGATAAGGGACAGATGCTGGGATAATCAGTAAATTGAGCGTGGCTTGTTTGCCTTGACTGGGTGAATGAGAGCCACCAAAAAAAAAGGCTCCCCCACATACTGCCATGTCATTGGTGTAGCCGTGACGACGGCCCACTCTAAGTCAGCATCCCTACCGTGGACAGTTTCTAGACAGCTGGGGCACCAGGACGGACCACGCCACATTGCAGTTGCAACACATCAAGTTCCAATGTTTGTTTTTTCCCTGTCAGACTTTTGCTCTTACTTAAAAATATTGACAATGTTTAGGTTTATTATATAAAGACATAAAATGAACATGATGTGATAACAACACTGCCAGTATTTTTACAAAAGTATGGATACTAGTCTCTGGACACGGAAGTGAAAGAACCTTCAGCCAAGGTTTGCTTGTTATTTGCATCATGTGATGGTTCTCAGGTACTTTCCTCAAGCAGACACAATTTCACTCTCAATCTCTGCCTGTTGCTGACACGTGAAATAAACCACCTATAGTTCAATGTTTTATAAAAAAAAACAAAAAACAAAAACGAGAGTGAGAGTCATGTATGTAGAAGTGTTTGAGCATGAACACAGTGTAACACCGGGTATAAGTGGAGTGTCTTGTTTTCAAAGGTTAAAGGTAATATGACGTTTAAAGGAAACATGACAAGTTTTAACAGTAGAAAATGTTGGTTGGAAAACACTGGTAAGATGATGATCAGTGCATATCCTCATCCTCAACATCAGCAGGAATTACAGTCAGATATACAAATATAATGACAAACACATGTCTCGTAATCCCCCTGAAAACATCATCAGACTATAACTATTTAGTATTTTTTATTACTCTCTTCTAATGTAAACCCTATAAATACAGATACTACACTGATTTCATACCAAAAATGCATTAGCGATGGATGTTTATTTTTAAGCCCAATTGTAAAAGATGTGAATCAGATTTCACACCTTCATGTACGGATTTATTTTCTCTCTTTTTACCTGTGATCTGAGTTTTGAAGTACAAGTACTACACCAAGCAGCTTGTCGAGACAGTGTGTCACACTGTGTGTCCCTGTTTATGAATAGCCGTCAATGTGAACAGCGCTGCTGTGCCTGGAGGACTATATTAAACCACGTTCTGTTTATTACGACGTGCTCGGCTTTGGAGCAGACTGCCGGCCAGGAAATGTCAATCACAGTGACACGCTCACGCCCGTCTGCGTGGCTGTGTGTGCGTGCACGCGCTCAATTGACTCCCACGTGCGTCTGCACAGACGGGCAAGTGAAAAGAAGTAGAAAAGAAGTAGAAAAAGAGGAGCTGAAAGTTGGGTCTCACTCTTCCTCATTTGTTTCTCTTTATCCATCACTCCACACGTCTCCCTCTCCTCCCAGTCTTCTCTCATGACCTACTTCTAACCATCCCCTTGTCATCTCTCTCTCTCTCTCTCTCTCTTACTCACACGAGACTCTCTATGCTATCTCCCATCCTTTCTTTTTTTTTCAACCTGTCAGTCCATCTGACTCTCTGCTTGTCATTACTTCCCTAATTACAAAGTTTGTTTCCATTTTTCATCTCATGGCCTCTATGGATCTGTCATCCATCAGTGTTCACTCCTCTTCCTCTTCCTGTCAGATACCTAAGGGTACGATGCGTTTTGAACACACACAAACACACACACTGGTTTTCGGGACTTCAGAGGACACTGCATTGACTTCCATTCATTTCCTGGAGACTTACTTCCCCTTAACTTAACCATGATTACTACTGGCTTAATCTTAATCCTGCTTTTTGTCCCTATAAGGAAGTCAAGTCCTAATAATGTGACTGTTTAAACAGATTTAGGTCCCCACAACATTGTGTGTTTTCAGATATCTCTTCAGATGATTTGAAGATGATATTTCTTCCCATCTTTCCATTTGTCTTTTAACAAAAAAAACACCCACCCCTCTTTCTTCTGTGTGTGTGGCAAGAAGCAGCTCAGCGGAGAGCTGGCGCTGTACAGCATGCTGTCATTGTCTAACACTGCTTGGCATCAACATGATTGTTACATAGGCTTCAGTCTGGAGCGGTTTCATTTGAAATATTAATGTGATTATTGCAGCTGCTCTGACCCACTTTGCTAACAGCTGGGTCCGTCCGCTCGCTGCTGTCTCTGCGTGTAGTGGATCACAGGGTGAAATACTGTAAATTCATGTCTAAAAAAAAATAAAAAAACCTCACACACAAATTAAGCCGTAGAGAAAATATTTAGCCTGGGTTTATGCGCTATGAAATCATCAAAACAACTTTCAGTGATAATACTTCATATAAAGACACGTTTTATTTTTGAGGCTCTTATTGTGCCGACATAAGTCTGCCGGGGGGAACAAATAAAACCATAACGACAACGCTAAGACTGGTAATTTATGTCTGAAACCGTTTTAAAATGATTTGTTGAAATCCTCTTCACATGCTGATAGCCATCAATAAATAAAGTTGTTGACGGTTGAGGAGGTGGAGCTGTGGGAACAAATGCTCCCCTCAGCAGAGTAATCGTGACAAGTGTTTTTGCTGTAGATGTATTTTAATATTCATGTGAAACCATAAACTGTGAATAAGTCGAGCAGGGATGAACCTGCTGACGGTGAAATGACATCACTTTCAGTGAATACGTTAAAAACGTAGTGTAAAATAATAATTAGGCTGAGTGACTCTAACTTCTCCAAAAATGTACATGTAATATGTAAAGAATTGCTGGTTAAAATCGTTTTCCTTTTTCTTTTTTTTTGGCTTCCAGGCAGCAATAGAGGACAATGGAAGACAATCATTTGGACTATACAGCCACAATCTTGGCTTTTGCTGATTCGGGCTGACATTGTGCAGCAGTGATATTGTGTGCTGGAACAGCAGCTGTTCGACTGCTGATACAATGAACCGAGCTGCAGCATGGTCAGGGGCAGATATGTCGACTCATTCAAGAATACAAGAAGGTGAACAGCGCTGTTCACCTTCTTGTATTCTTCCTGTACACTATAGAAGTCAAGTCAAACAATGACAAAGTTTTCATTAGTCTGGTATCTTCTTCCATATGTACCAGCACAGATTTGCTATATGAATCACGGAAGCTCTGTACATCCATAATACTGAGCAGGACAGACTATAGTGAGATGTGTAAATATGGGGATGGGAAATAATAGGGCTGGCTCAGCTGCGTGTTGGCGTCCACTTCCATCATCATCAGCCAGAAAAACATGGATGCTGGGAATCTGGCAGAAGGATTCATTTGTGCCTCTCAGCTTTTAGCCATGAATGATCTATTTTCATTTTTCCACACGCCACACACACACTTCTGTGGCAGCCGGGTAACTGTTAACCCATCATAATCCTGAAAGAATCAAGAGAATCAAGGGAAACGAGGAACATTTCAAGGGTCAACTGCAAAAAAAAGGACATTTCAGTGCAGAGGTCATCACTCCAACATGGAATACATGAAATGAGTGAAAGTATAAAGAAAAATCTTTCTTATCCATTTTCAATGAAGATGAAGTGGGAATTGGCACATGTCAATCTACAAACATGGCAGTGCATGTACTAATGTGCGCCCACATGCACAATCTGGGCATAAAAATAGGTTTAGGTGGCTGACAATGGACTGTATCTCGAGATGCCAATGAGGAGTAGTGAAGAGTGACAGACGGGGAGAACGGAGCAGGAATGCAGCAAGAAGGATTAAGAGTAAATACAAAAGCGAGAGGCAGAGAGTATGAGAGACCGTGTGTGTGTGTGCGAGACAGAGAGAGAGAGATACAGAAGGTGAGAGAGAAGGAGAGAGAGAGAGATGATGGCCACAGCACAGGGGAAATATGTTCCCATCATACGGGTAAAATTGAAGAGTGCCGAGGGGGCAATCTCCCAGTCTCCTCCTCCTCTTGCCCTGTTTTTCCATCTCTTAGCGTTCTCATCCACAAACTCCTTTTTATCCTTCCACGTCTCCTTCTCCCTTATCTTCCATTCTTTCACTTCCAATCCTTTCCTACCAGCTCGCTAACACGGAGAACTCTTGCTGCACGTTTTTTTTTTTTTTGCGGATCACGTCATGGCCCTCAAAATGAAGTTCACGTGTAAAAAAAAAAAAGCATATGTGGTGTAATCTCAAATATCCATTGCTTTGATATAGTGAAAGTGACGAAACAGATTAAGCATACGTTGTAGCTGTATGTTTGTGCCACTGAAAACAGCCTGAGAGGGCGTCTGACTGTGACTTAATGAGAGGGAAAATACCAACATCACTTAGCAGAGTGTTGCTTGTTAGTAATTGGCCTGTGTTTTCTCTCTGCACTTCACGTAGGATGAGAGGACTGTGGTGGAGATAGAGAGTGCCGGTAACCTTCTGCAGGAGAGAGGGCTCATCCTGCAAAACACAAGCTGCAGCTCTCACACTCTAATGTGGACATCACTCTGCATTTTCAGCTGAAACCCTAGCTATGTGTTCCCCTCTCCTTTTTGCCTCATATCACTGGTCACTGCTTCCATTTCTTGCTTTTCTCACTCTCTCTTTTAAACCTTAAATACCTAAAACATATAGCCTAGAAGCGTGTCTAGTATGAAGATACTGACACAATTATAACGTACTGACTGACTATCACGTGTATTATTAGCGACCAAACAAAAGTCAGTCACAGTCAACAGAATCTTATCTGAAGTCGAGAATACGTTTTCATTTAGGAATTTGGTTTGGGAATAACTTCGCCTCCTCAGCTTTGCCGTTGTGTTTTTTAAACTGGCAGACACACCAGTGTTCTCTTTCTGTTTTTGCAGCCATGGATGATTATCAATTATCATCTTTTGCTCACATTCTCACTCTCTCTCCACAAACACAACACACTTTGGTTGCTGCCAAAAAAAATGTCAACTTTGCCAGCGTGAAGAAGACAAAGTGTTTAAAGGAGAACAAAACAGATTTTACACGTCAGAGAGTGTTTACAGGTCGCAGAGACTACAAGTATGAGAGCATGAGTGAAAAAGAAAATCAGAGGCAAAACTTGAGATGAATGACATATGTGTGGAAGAATAAAGATGAGATCTACTGTCCATTGTGAGGCAGACAATGTCACAGGAGTGCAATGCTCAATCTTGTTTTTTAAGTGACGTCTTTATGGTCACTGGGTGACAGCTGCTCGTAATGCAAACCCACAAGGTCAGCTAAGGGACAGGTACGATTGAAGACAAAAGGAATACCTGCTGAAACGCAAGCACTTGATGAAGTTGTGGAGCCGCGGTTGACTGACAGGTGATCACAGGGAAGGAGGAAAATCACGACAGGACGCATTTCAGAGCAAACAAAATCAGAAAGAGAAGTAACGCACAAATTACAGTGTGACAGATTGTTTCAGCAGCCGACACGTAGCACTTCAGAATACTGTACATACAGCACATGGCAGAACAAGCTGCAGCTACAGTAAGTCCACAGATGCAAATCACAGACAGTGTTGCTAGGTTACTTGGTGAACTAGGTTACAACTATGTGGAACATATGTGCACAAATCGTATTCGCCACAAACGAGAGCTAGAGTGAGTGTGTAGTAGTTGTCTTTTGGGATCGATTATGGTGACGAACCTCAGCTTGTCCTACAAAGGTTCCACCCTCAGGAGAATGATGATGAAGATCTTGAATTATTTTCAAATACAAATGTGAGCAATGACACAAATGTAAAAAATACAAGCAACATGTATGTGTGTTATTTGCATAATTTATGTGAGTATGTGTGTGGTAGCTTATGCCGCTGCTTTGAAGTGGGTTTGCCATGATGTACAATAGCTTCAGGGCACAGCGAACACAAAGGTGTGCTACCTCCTTTCCTTTCCTTTCTATTCTTTATCAATATCACATTTCCCTCCTTTTTCTTGCTACACCTACTTATTAAAAGCAACCTAATATTCATGCCAAAGGTGCATTCTGCAGAACTAATATTAAACATATGGAGAAGGCTTACTAATACTTAATTTCATTCAGGTGCATGGAAAATAATTTAACGTTCAACCTGGTTAAATCGCAAGTGTTTACTTCATTTAGTTAAAAGGAGGGCTCAGTATCTGCTGTGCCACATGCTGCATGAATCAATAGCTTAATGGATTTTTACACACGCACACACACACACACACAAAAAGACAAAAACAGCTTTTTACTGAGAGGCGGTGTGGCACTCGTAGCAATCTAGATAGATAGATAGATAGATAGATAGAAAGATAGATATATAGATAGATAGATAGATAGATAGATAGATAGATAGATAGATAGATAGATAGATAGATAGATAGATAGATAGATAGATAGATAGATAGACAGATAGATTGATAGACAGATAGATAGATCGATAGACAGATAGATAGATCGATAGATAGATAGATAGATCTGTTATCAGCTGGACTTAAAGACAGGAGGGTGGAGACCAACGTGAGGTCCACCACCAACCAGGTGAATTCATATCCAACACTCAGGTAAACATGGTAGACTCTTTTGTGATGTGATGCGGCAGCTTTATAGCCAGAGAAAAGTGTCCCTCACATAACACCACAACACACATACCAGAGCAGTACAATTACCCTACTGAACAATAATCCATCCATCCATTTTCTGTTGCTTTACCCTCCACATATGAGGGTCGCAGGGGGTGCTGTGCCAATCTCAGCTGACACACGGCGATAGGCGGATTATATTAAAGCAATATCATTTAGGATTGAGGCACTATTTCTGACATGGTATCTCATGGAACCTTTATATTGGTGCTCACTACACTGGGGACTGTTTTAGCCAGAACACCCTGGAAAATTACAATAATCTGGACTTTAATTCATTGCAGCAGAGAGGCTACAACACAAGCGCCTCTCCCACATCAACAATTTAATAACTAAGTTAAGTAACTTTGTTTGTGCCTCTTTCGTTTGGTCGATTAAAGCGCGACATGATACTACCAACTTGCACAACTTTTAAGACATTGGTTGACAAACTAATGGTGACATGGTGGGTTGCCAAACAGACGCCTAAAGATGCTGCTAAATGAAAAGTAAAGCTATCATTTATCAGGAGGATTCCCCAAAGAACTTTAAGGAACCTCAAATACAAAAACTGAAGTTCAAACGCCTTGTAGTTTTGTAAACATTCCACTTAAGACTTAATTTGGGTCGGGTTCGTCTCACAGGACTTAATCTGTCTTGTTTACAGAATACTAATAGCCCTCATGGACACAAAAACATCTCAAGAATATTGCACACAAATTTCACCAAAAACTGATCCATAGGTTTCCAAGAAATTCATTATTTTTCCCTGGAGGTGAGTGGTGTTTGTAATCACGTTATTATACGTCTTAAGCGTTCCAGACTAAAATAATCAATTTAACTTTGTGACAGATGTTATCATTGCTGTAAGCATGGCTGCTCTTGTATTTATTGTACTCACTTGTGTCAAGTGTGTAAGAGAAAGAGAAAGCGAGAGGGCGGAGGAAGAAAGGCCGGAAACCTTGAAATCCAGCTCGTCACATCCAAAGGTTTTGGCTGTGTGCCATGTGAATGTATAATTCTGCTCACTCAATTCATATTCAGCACAGAGCACCCTGCACTTCTATTAGCCTAATATTATCCAAATCAAATTAACTGAGGGTAATTTCATTGCTGTAATAGATACTATCTAATATGATACGCACGCTGGCATGTAGGCTGTTGCTTCAAAAAGACAGACAGTCACCCACGGGTGATATCTGACATTTAACCGTGTCATTTAAAATCATGTACACACTGCATTTAGATGGTATGAATTGGTATTTTGGTCTATAGCTGCCCCCCTCCCCCAAAGAAACTCCACACAGTCAGCAGTGTTATAAATACAAATGTCTCCTCATTCATTCCTGCCAGGGAGAGAGAAAGAGAGAGAGCGAGAGGTAGAGAGAGTGCGAAATGGAGTGACATTCAGAAGTCATTCAGTGAGAATGCAGACAAAAGAATAAGTATTGCTCAGGAGAAGTGGAAAAAGTACTTTGCCGTTGTTCCCCATCTCATTATGAAGTACAAAATCAGTGCAATCTAACCAGGCAGAACAATGAAACCAGAAGAGCATGAGAATGAAGAGGGGAGGGAAAACAGGAGATAATGAAGACTTCATTAATCAGCGCTGATACGAGCCACCATTTGTCATAGCATTGCTGAAACCAATACAAATTCCACTGCTTAAAAAAACGCCTGATTGTGGAAAGTTTCGCACAGGACACCACACTCACATCATCTCAGTCCACACAAACACAAAGTGGAACTTCCGTGTAGCGTGTGCTTTAGATTACAATCGCTCAATGGGGTAGAAGTGGAAGTGTCTCCCCACTGTTTGTGACGCACTGCTCCTTTGATAGTTATAGCACTGACAACTGGTGGTTCAATAAAATGTTTGCGAGACAGATCTAATAAATGCATTCCAAAGAAAACATGAAGGAAAGTGGCAGCGTTACTTTAGGCAATGTAATATGAATAATGCAAGTTCATTTTGAGCCATGTAATGCCGCTTTTCCAAGATAACTACTCGGTTTGGTATCAGACACGTCGTCTTCCATTACTATAGTACGTCCTCAACGTGGACAGGGTCGTCATAGCACAGCTGCACGTTGTTTTAATACGCGACACAAACACACAAAGTGTATTAGTGATCATTAGAAATCTCGCTAAATACACCAGACTCCTGTGTTAAATGTTGAGAATTTAGAAATGTCATTGCTAAATGTTGGCGACTGACAACTGTTTTGAGGATTTTGAAGTGTTTTGAACTGATCTGCAGTTCGTTTTCATTCCTGTGTCGGACATCACAACCCACAGCGCAGTGGCCGGCAGTCTGTCGACGTCACATTTTAGAGCCAAACCCAGCCGAGCTACAACTTATATTTTTATAGTATGTCATTAAAACCTGGAAATATAAACACAGCATTAGCTGGGTGAAGGTGTTACAAGCTGTGGCGATAAAGAAGTTACCAGCCACTAAACAGTGTGTCAACACACACGTCCTCATCATTTTCTTCACAATTGACATCTTCCCTGCCGGTGGTATATGTATCATGTCTCGACAGTGACAGTTACATCGACAGCGCTGTCTTATCTTGAGACTGTGTCGCTGTATCCACTGGCGTACTGCTGAGGGTTCAAAAACAAGGAGCTGTTTAGAGATTTGTCTTTGTTTACAGAGTGGAAGGTGCTGGGCTTGTGGGCTCAGAAACTGCTGGGAGCACAACCAAGAAAAAGTTCTTGTCAGGTGTGAGCATGTACATATTCAAATCTCCGAACAAACAAACACAATGGTACTGGATGCAAGTTTACCTAGTCCCAGTCGGCCTTGAAACACTGCTTGCAAACTCATATTTACTTGTTTGTTATTACCTATTCCTTCTCTCTGGGAAGAGGTCACTTCCTGACAGAAATGGCAGCGCACGACAAGTCCTTGCTGTGTGCTCATGTGTATTTCAGTCCAGTCAAAGCTAAAACGTGGCTGCAGCAGGCTGACCTACTCAAATGAAGTGGCTTTATCTCTGAATGCCCTCCTCTTGATACACAGTGAGATATGCACTTTTGATATGTCTAACACAGACTTTCTGAAAGTAGCTTTGGTTAAATTTGGGATTTTTACCACAGAGCACAATATTTTCATTGGACATTACTTTCTCAACAAGGTAAGTATGACTGCTGGAAACAATTATGGCAAAAAAAGTGGCTTTTTGTACAAATGTGAACCTATTAACTTATTGCATTGATAAAAACACAGGCGTTCCTGTACATAACTGTTCAAAAACAGCGTCAACAGCTGTTTATTTCTTCTTCCTGGTAGAGGAATATTTTTTACACAGTTGCAGAATTATGTCTTTGAAACGGTGAGAACAAATGTGTTGTAAACAGCTTCCTAGTTTAAAATGACTGTACTGGACTGATATTGGTATCAGTAGATACTCGAGTTAGTGATATCATAATCTGTATCGGACATGAAAAAGTGGTATCGTGCCATAATCGTCTCTACTGAACATAAGACCGTATGACTGACTCTCCTGACTTGAATGAAATCAATGTGAGACCAGGAGGTCATCAATTTTAAAGGTGAAATGTGTAAGAAATCTACTATATTCTATATTATATTTTCATTTGCAGGCCACAAACTGTGTTTATGTTTCAGTTTGTGGTGTTTCGGTCTGTCGTGCCACCAACAGTTCAGCTGGCGATACCTCATTTAGAATCAAAACCACTATCTCTGATAAAAAAACAGGCTTAGTGTGATAATGAAATTTGGCTACAACACGCGCTTGATGAATGGGGCCTGTTGTATCTCTGCCGTGCCTTTAAAAAAGTCTCTGTTCTTGTTGAGCCAACTTCAGATCCACAGATAATCAGGATCATGGAAGAAGTGGAGTGGAGAGGAAAACGCTAATGAGTGCTAATGAGGAGAGAACTGATGGAAACAGCCACTTGATTACCTGTCTGACTCAGTAATGGAAGACACTGTACTCATGATTAGTGAGTTTCCAAAAGTGCATGAGAGTCTATACTGCAGACTCTGTGCCTTCATGAGTCGCATTTTTCAAAAATTGGGTCTTTTTCATCATTTTAAATGTCAAGCTGCTCCGCGGGTCTGCAAATAATGTGTGTTCATGTGCATATTTACATGTGACACTGTCTACACCGAGAAAAGAACCCGACACCTAGCGTCAGAAAGTGTAGGGATGGCATAGAGGAACAGTCGAAGCTCATCTTCAGAGGACTTTTTTTTACAGACTCTGTGCGACTGACAAGCCATCTGTGACAAACAGAACAAGTGTACACAAAGTAAGCAAAGTAAGAGGCCGATAAAACCAACTTTAACTCAAAGTACACATTTTTAGTTGAGTCAGAAGTTCAGATCTGCTGCAGATATCTTTATGATGGAGACACAGCCTCTTTTAACTTCAGGGGAGACTTTTCTTTCATAATGAGGAGGCTGATGAGGAGGGAAAAAAAGAACCTGTATTCTAGTACATGCATTGAGCACTGAGCACCTTCATCTGAATGTAGCACCTTGCAGGAGTGAATCAAAGTAATGCTTCTTCTGAATGGTCCAAATGAATTATCGCCCAATATAATGCAATGGATTTTTCATTGTTTGTCTTCTGCTTTACGATGATTGCCAAATGGAGTTAGTAGCTTAGCCACGTTTTTATTCCCTTCACATCCCTGGCTGGAAAATAAGCAGAGAGGAAGAGAGGAGACTCATTTAGCAGCAGCACTTTTCAAAATTAATAGTATTTTATTTTTCTTCCTGCGGAATGCTCATCTTCCCCAAGTTCTATGCAACCACAAGCACAAGCAGTTGTTCATTCAGACCTTAGAAATAAAGTCTGTCACTGTATGATTGTCAGTATTTTAGCTACTTGATGTTCATTTAATCTCATTTTTGGAACCTTAGAACCAAAGAGCAATTTAGTTTCAATATATGTGAATATGAAGCATCTTGTAAAACTCAAACAGCAGAAATTCACTTAGAGGAACAAGTGCTCCAATTTCTTTTTTTTTTAATAGAAGTGATTCTGCAGAGCTCTGTTCTGTCTATTTGTGATGTGATTTTTTGAGGATTTTGAACCGTGGCAGCACTGGCCCATGTAATGAAAGCATCATCTTCAACTGATGGACATATAAAACACATTCTCCCTGTAGCACTCCTGCTGTTTCAACCGACACTCTGCTGCTGCTCCTCCTCACTTATATTAACAACTTCAACAGATCCATCCGTTACCAAAAAAAAAAAAAGTGGCACCCATACGAGTGCAAATACAAAAGCTGATACAGTGTAAACTGGCACCTGGAAGAGGTTGAAGGTGTGTGCAGTTACACCTTCATGGATGGCTGAAATCTTTTGCTGGAGCATAGTGTGAAAATAGTTCATTTTCAAAAGTGCTCAATCTGGCTCCAACCATTACAACACCAAGATGATCAACTTTCTCATCTTATCACATTGTCACTCCTTGTTTAGGTACAAATGTGGGAAATAATCTTCATACAATGTAATATAAAATCTTGGCTCAACGTGGTGGTTCTTTGGGAATGACAACAAATCACAGCACGCCGCAGTATAGAGTATAAACCAAGCATGATTTTTCTCCATGTTTCCTCCCACAGTCCAAATAGATTGGGGTTATACTAATCGGAGACTCTACATTAACCATAGGTGTCAATGTGTTGGCCGTGTGATAGCCTGGTACAAGGCTCTGCCAGATACCCAGTGTCAAGTGGAATTATCTCCAGCTCCTCCCACAACCCTTAAGTGGTAAGTGCTATAGATAATTCATTTCTAGAGAGAAGATGTTGCTATTTCCATTCTGAAAAGTGTTTCACTATGAATTTGGACTGAGCTGAACAGTATTTCTTGAGTTACTCCGCACAAAGACGTTTACTATGACTTAAAATATATAATTCATTTTCTATGCTAATTAAAAACTGAGAAACGCACGGTACACTCAGCATGTATGGTAAGAGGCAGGGAGCCACTGATGTCGGAGCCGAGGGGAGTCAGGAAACCAAAGCTGTGGGAGGAGAGTGCAGATGTGTCGACAAAGCCCGGTGTTGAGGTTCGCGAGCCTCGTTAGTTCTGCCTCTCACAGGAAGCTGATCTCTCTAATCAGAGTAAGCAGCTTCTCAGAGTGCACTTCTCATCATCTAATTAATCACATCAGATAGGAACCTACAACATATTAGCGCAATCCAGAGATAACACAAAGCCACACGCTTGTTAAGGACTGTGTGGCAAATGATTGTGACATCACCCGTGAGAAGCTGAACTCGATTGTTTCGAAGGCGGAAGTTCACTGACGTCACCTACAACCAGGCCAGTGTTGGACCATCAATCACAATGGTGTCCACTCATGTGTGCCATGCATTACCGGTCCTCAAACCCACACGGCTGGTCAATTGTATTTGTATTCCTGAGGAGCTTAAACCTATAAATCCGAAGACTATGACTACATTTTTATAAATAGTCTGGAGCTGAGACACATAAAGATTGACATCGGAACTCTTAATGTGTGGGCTTCTTTCTCCCTCGGTCGCCTAATGTATGTGTGTACAAGTATCTGTAATGCAATCTCACTAGGTTTCAAGGGCACAATAAAAACTGAATGATTTGGACTCATCACATCGACACTAAGACTTAACGACCTTAACTTCTCAGCCAGCTGTAATGAGGGGTAGAAAAAAAAAATCCTCGGTCAATGAAATGAAAGATAATAATCACGAAAGCTGAGGGTGGGGAGAAGATGAGGCGGGAGAATCACTCGGTAAGGAGACAGAGCGAGTAAAGGAGCACTGTCAACCACTTGTTCCCTTTCTTGACTCCTTGAGGATCACGGAGGAGCGCGGCGTCACTCGCCTGTCTGCTCTTTGATGTGTGCTATGTGAGGGGCTAGGCTCTCTGCCCCTTTCATGACACACTTTGTATTCAAGCATCCCAGCCCTGACGAGGATTATACAAAGATAGTCATTTAGTTCAAGCTCATCACACACAGCCTATTTGCCTCCTTAGAGGCATTCGGCTGCGCTTATGTTAGGGCTGCGCCCCATTTCAACAAAGGACATCAAACTGCACTTCAAAGCACAAAAAAGAGAGATGGAAAATACTCAGTATCACATCGTTTTGTAGTAAATTAATTCTGCTGCTCTTGTGCTCCGAATTACTGCTACCAGGATTCAGGCACACTAGAATTGTTTATTTGCCCCTTTAACCCACAGTGTCATATTAATGTTCAAAGGTGGACGAGGGGGCATGCAGTAATTTTGACAAATAGAACATAGTTCCTAGAACTAATATATAAAAAGCAAATGTAGCTTATAAAGGTCAGTGCTTTGTTCAGCTCATAGTCCTCCACTCATGGTCAAGAGTTCCGGACTGTAACAATGGTATGAGATCATCGAGAATCGCCTGTTTGTAGCTCTGAAAAACACAGTCTCTCCAGAATGGAGCTGAATTTTCTCCTTAAATCATGCCACACATCTTGTTTCTGCTTGTTGGCTGGACAGAGGCAACAATGTAAATGCGTTTTTCTATTTTTTACGACTTCCTTTCTCATTTGTTCAAGAGAGACTATATCTTCACCAGAGTAGCGTCAAAATCAAATTGGAATGGGGCATAAAATCAATACGGCTCTTTTGTAATAACTTGAGTATTGATAGCGCTCTAAATAGAGTCAGTTGTTTCCACCACCTTAAATATGAGGTTTTAAAAGCATCAGCAACAAAACAGTTCGGAGTTCAGTGATAATGTTAAACTCTTTTTTTTGTTTTTTTTTTTTGTTTTTTTACTTGTCCTTCAAATTCAAATTCTTCATTTCACCATTCACTGGGTTAAAACCAGTGAATGGTTTTAGGCTGCTAAATGAAGTAAGCTGAAATAGAAAATGATTTTACTAGCCCAGTAAAAAATAAATACTGTCCAAAGTTGTGAAAAAAAAAAGGTAAGGTTTGATCAAAACATTCGTGGCTAAGAGCCGGAATATGAATGTGCATCTTAATATTGTGCCAGAAATGCTGCTGGAGTTTGCTGCCAAAAATGAAGACGATAAAGAAAAAAGGTTCATGTTTACCTGGGCCTTGCATTCATACTATAGGAGCAGAAGCCAGTAAAAACCCACGTAAAATGGCCATGAGTCAGATGGAGTGAATGCTGATCAATTTTATTGGGTCATAATATGGTCAAGGTCATATTTTTATTGGAGTTTCTCTTCCTGGTAAAGTGACTTCACATAACCCTAATTGTGATGTTGACATTAACGGTCTATTACCTGCCTGCCGGTCGTCTCAAACCTCTCATTTCGTGCTCAACAAAAAAAAAAAAAAGGTCAGCCCTTTCCTTTCCTTAACTCCACATGAGCCTATAGTATTTGAGAATATTGTTTGTGATACTAAACATCCCTTTTTTCTGGCAAAAAACGTCTGACCTTTGCTTTGAGTGACAGCAAAATAAAGAGAAAGAAAGAATAAATAAATAAATAATGCCTGTATCGGACTCGCACTTCATCCAGTTGAAAGGTTAGTAAGCAGCAGGCTGACTCATGCTCGGACCACGCACATGCCTTCACACTAACAGACCACGCACAACAGTGCACTCCGACAATCTGAAAAGGTCAGGGGTCATAGATCAATCCTGACAGGGCCACTGGGATATGGACACAGATGGCGCATAATCTCCCATTCCCTCTGAATTATGCAGTGTGACTCTGCCCCTCTCTCGAAACTGTCATTCACATACACCTACTTACACTCTATCAAGAGTCCCCACAGGTTCACAGTTGTCTTACAGCACAATGACATCACAAGAAGACAGAAGATTACAACGTTCAGATTTCGGTAAAAGTTTAAAAGATTTCCATTTTCCGGCTTTTATTAAGTCGTTCATTGTGCATGTGGATATAATAAAGGATAAAGGCTTCTTGATTTCAAAGCAGACATGGATCAAAAGACTTAATGATGCCACATAACGCAGGGACAAAGGGGGAGAGCGCACATTTTCAAGTATATTTGTGGAGAGGTGTAGTGATGTAAAATTAAAAAAAAAATAAAAATAATCAAAGCAGCATTGACACAGTGACATTAAAGAGCAAACACACACAATAAGAGAGACGTACACACACACAAGGGGAGAATGTACTGTAGGAGAAGAAGACGAAGGAGAAAAAGAAGACACAGGACGAGCTTCACTGCCTTTCAATTATTGTCACCTCTCTCCTCATGCTCCTCCACTTCTCCTCTGAGACAAGAGAGAGCTGTGAAATTGAATTGCTGAGCACATCTTGACAAACAAAGCAACTCTCCACCATGCTGCCAACAGAAGGAAAGGACCAGCACCGTGACAGCACAGTCATGTCAGAGCCTGATAAGTTTACTAACTGTTGGAAAGAAAATAAATCTCAGGGATTGAAGCAAACGCGCAGTGAAGCAGATGGATGGAGCAGGGGCGAGGGAGGCACCCGTGGTCTTAGACACTTCCCAAAATCTACTCACTTCAGCTGCCGCCTGCAGATCAATGTAGCTCAATCCATGCAGATGATTTTGCCGTGCAGAGAAAATACATGCATTTCACACGTGGAACATGTGACAAGTGATTGTGACACTGTCTTGCCGAGGCTGACACTTGTGAAAAGAGATTTTACTCTCAATGTGAACTCCAAATTTAAAGGTTAAAAAGTAAAAATGCATGATTTTTTATTACAGCAGGGCAGAAAATGACAAAGTCAAAAGTTATCACGTCGTTAAATTAGCATACTGTTTTCCTCTGGACAGCCCTGGTTCAATGCTATGTCTCCCTTCAGTCTGGATGCTGCTGATATGATAATTCTGTCATTTTCACTACAGATTATTCCTTGTGATTTTGGTGTTTTCGCCATGTTTTTCGCCCCTTTAGGAGCTTTTTCTGGCATAAACACTCACCTTGTCATGGCCAGTAGTCCTCATGGAGACCAAAACCTGGTCCTAAGGAGGCAGAACTTAATTTATCAGGCCTAAGATTGTAATTGTGGTTAGATTAAGGTTTACGGCATAGTCATGAGCAGGGATAATGCTTGGTTTAGGCTCACAACTTGCAATGCATCGTGTGTAAACGTGTGTGGGGCACTCTTCACTGTTCAGTCCTTTCACACCTGCACCTTCATCATCTCATCATAGAGCCTCTCCTCCATCTGTTTGCCACATTATTGCTTCAGCCAGTTTGGTATCACACAATCCACTTGTGAAGTGTGAGTTCTAAGTGACCATTAATAACCTTGTGCTCGGGGTCGCGTCATGTTTGCCTGCTCGACTCACTGCCTGCCACACCGCTCACATCCCTATAACCAGCTCATCTCCACCGATCTTCTCTCCTCTCACTGCCTCGTCGTCTGCTCCACAGGTGATTATCTTACCACGCTTACACGTCTGCGTTAAAGGTAGAGTATACAGCATTCTAACCCTTCTGCGCCCATCCTGCCGATCTGTCCAGAGTGTGACCCCCGCTTTTTGCTCTATGTCAGCTGAGATTGGCACAGCATCCCCTGCGTGACCCTAATGTGGGTGGATAAAGCGGAAGAAGACGGATGGACGGACACTGGAAAGCAGAGAAATAGAGCTTTGCACCATATATACTTGTCATTACGGTAGCCCTCGGGACTTCCGCGGAACGATTCACCAGCGCGTCATACGTTTGTGACGTGGAAAAAGGGGTAGAAACACTCACTCACTGAGCATTTTCTGACAATTCTACAGCCATGAAATCAAAATAAATCCAGATGGCCTGATTATCATGATAGCCATGAGTTACTAGAAGTGCGTGGTGATGTTTTAATCTCAGAGTTGCTGCCCTCTGCTGGTATTTCTGTTTGTTTTGCTCCAGATTGGGAACATTTGGCTCGCGCGTTATCAGCTTTTGGTTTGCATGTGATAATCAATTCATTGGTTTGTGTGTTTTTTTTAAATACGTTAAACAAGTGAGCAGAGGAGAAGGGGCAAATCTTGCATATTCAGCCTTTAACTCCCTCCCCAGCTTTGCTCTCAGAACCAAGGCTCTGATTCTATAAAAAAAATATATAATTTCTGTAACAAGGAAATTCAGCAGATCTCTGTTGATTAAATTTGTTAGGGTGCATCGATGGTTCAGGTGTCAAAACGAAAACATGAGTCCCTACAGTCCAGTCTCTAGACTGTGTTTGTTACCCTGAGGTGTGGCACTGCACAGTTGAGATTCTGCCTGGTCCTGCTTGGCCTCAGCCTCCAGCCTTCAGTCCAAAACACCCCTCAACCCCAGAGGCCCCGAGGCACCTTTGAGCCGACTGTGCTTCCCAGGGTCCACAGTTGGTGATCTAGATTTACAAGCTGATACATATGGCATAACTCTATTATTGATACTCAGGAGAGGACGAGTGTTGGAGTCTTTGACGGAAATGGCTCAGAGGGAAAAGGGCTGAGAGGGCACTGATTCCCAGTATGTATGTGTATCTGGTCAGGACCAGTAGTCTTCATGGAGACCAAAACCTTGGCCTAATGACGCAGCAGGATAATATTTGAATTAAGTTAAAGTTGGGTATTCATTGTACTTTTTTTTGGACTGTCCAAATTAATGGAAGTCAGTGCAGTGTCCCAAGAAGAATAGCAGCTATGTGTATTTGTGGAGACAATGCACACAAATAAGTAAGACACACATGCAGGGAAACAAAGAGTGCAGACAAAAAGGTGATATAAAGTCTATAGGACCCGCCCCTTCCTGCACACGCACATGCATACATACACACACACGCAAATTACTTTCCTCTCCTTGTACATAAGTGGCGGCCTCTGACTACCTGAGAGTAGCTAGAAGTGAATTACAAACCATTATCCTTGGTGCAAAAGCTGTTACAGCTGAAACCTGAGAACCCTCACTGGTGGGAACCGATGGAGAAAGTATAGACGGATAGAGGAAGGGATAAGCAAGAGCAACCGAGAGGACGGCAGAATAAATGGAAACAAGGAGGAAACCGATGAGGTGGAAGGGAAAAACACGGTGATGGAGAGCGTTAGATAAGAGGGAGCGGAGCGGCAACTCTTGACATTTCTTTGCCGATCCACATGGCGAGCTTGGTTGACGGTGTGCCTTTTTTTGGATCTGGCTTTTTATTTCCCTCTCTTAGCTCTCACAACTCAACCATTCTGTTCTCACCTCACCACCCCACTAGAACCCTTCACCCTCCCTCTGTTCCATTTTACCTCCATCACACTGTCACAAGGTCATGGTTTCCTTGGAAAGATGACATCACATTAGTCACAGTGTTTAATCAGATGTCATTATCATTTTACAGAAATCTCTCTCTCGCGCGCTCTCTCTGTGTGTGTGTGTGAGTGTGACTGTGTCAGTAATGTCACTTCCACTCTTGGTAGAAAACGAGGATTTATCCCTAGGAGTTCTCATCTCACAGCTCGCTGAAAAAAATATGAATAAAGTGAAGGTGATAGAAAGAGCGTGTGTGAAAGTGTGTGTGTGTTTGTAAGATTGCGGGAGAGTGAAAAAAAAAGGTTTATGGAAAAATGGGGGGGGGTTAAAGACAAACAATTATGTAATGGAAGACACAAAAAAAGACTAGACAAGTGCAGTTGACGTCTGCAGGAACGATGAGGACAGAACGTGGAGGAGAGGATGCAAGGCCGGGTGGGTGCTGGCCTACTGGCAGTGGTCGTGGTACAGTATGTATGTATGACTAGGAAAGATCCATGTGTCCAACTGTCTCCTGTTTTCAAACCAATTATTGTCATCTACAGCCCCATGAAAAAAGAGTTAATGAGGGGAGCAGAGCTTTGGAGAGTCTCAGAGGAAGAGAAATGTAAAAAAAAAAAAAAATCGCAGGGGATGAGGGGATATGGGGGAGAGAGAAGTGTGGCAGTGGTGCAAAGAGACAGAATGTAAAATAAGTTAGAGAGAAAAAAAAAAAACCCAAGTGTCAGACAGGCAGACGGCTCACTGATGCATTTTGTTCACCCTGCACTTCCTCTCCTCCATTTTAACTTCCCCTCTTTTCCAAATGTATTTCTTTTCAGTTTGTACAGATTTGGGCTGCATATAAAAATGGTTACAAACCCCTCTTATGTGAGCTAAATATATACATACATGCACTGCTAAAAACGTAATAATTATCCTTTTTTTTTTCCCCCAGTCAAGAAATGCTGCATTGTTGTATTTTATTTTCTGCTGAAGGAAGAGCTTCAGTGTTATGCAACGCCCCATAAATAACCCATGTGGTCTGATCACTTCAGTAAAACAAACTGCAGCGCTATTCATATTTTTATCATATTTTATGTCCGCTGCCTTATTTTCTTTACTCTCTACGGCCACAGAGTTCACATGAATACAGAACTATCCCAGTTATGTTCAAGGAGTACCCAAGAAAATAAAAATAATAAATACTTGGCTCATGAAATAGCATCACTAGATGGTCAGCAGGTCAGCACATCAGCTCGTCACGGTGCCAATAAAGGAACATAACATCCATTTATCCACCAGTATGGAACCAGTCATCACGTGCAGTTGTCAACAAGAAGTGCAGGTTCTGGTGAACCTAGTTGAAAGTCGTGTGCCTTGCCGCACTGGATGTAGAGGATGTCGAGGATGTCGAGGATGTGTACATATTCACATTCATGATGATCGGAATGCTCTCCCTGGGATGTGGTATGTTCCTGCAATACCGGGAACTGAGAAAGATCGGCAGTAAGATGATCAATGAATTGATCGAGGTGAAGGTGGAAAGCGCAATAACAAAGAGAATCATGGTTGGGCTGCGCTCCGACGTCTCCACAACCCTCGAGCACGTGAAAAGAACGGAGAAGCAAAGTGAGGCGAATCCTACAAATGAGATGGATGACTAAAGGGGAAAAAAAAAAAAATGATGCATTGACCTCTATTGATTGGATTATTATGTGACTTTTGGGAAGTTGAATATGCCAGGCAACAAGTCGAGACTGTCACTAGCGACGGAATATCATGGACACATGTACAGACACACATGGAGTCTGATTTGACTGTCTAGAGCTAGACTATATCTCTGAGTGCTACCTGATGCTGAAGCATGTTTTCTTTGTCAAATGTCTCCCGCTTTCCCTTTCGGTTATGTGTATTGTGTGAACTGCACTGTTGTGTGATGAGTGATCTAAATATCATGACCGAAATAAATATATATATAAATAAATAAATAAATAAATAAATAATCTTGTTGTAACTTGTTTTTTTGTGACTGCTCCAGCCCTAATGGATGTATTTGTATACATCTCCTACTCTTAATCCCTCTTAATTTTAAGTTTTTCTAAACGTTCAGACATTCAATTAGAAACTGTCCACAACTTCTCATTCATACCAATTCAATGCAGTGCCAGTTTGGCTTCAGGTCAGGCAGAAGGCAGCAATCCCCCTTGCAATTTTCTAGTTATACCATATGTTACCATTACCAGTACAGAAATGACATCTACAACTAATCCATATAACACTCCTACACGAACACTATGGAGTCATTTACACACAGTAGCGAGGTAAGCAGTGGTGCCACTGCCAACACCATATTTATGTCCACACTGATCATATACGTGCTTCCGAGAGTGATTATACTTAATGCTCGCATTAATCCGTGTGTTTGTGTTCTGCCGTGTTGCCAGTTGCACATGTTGTTTCAGCTGTGACAGGCCGGGCAGGTCACTGTGGGGGCATAAACGCTGCGAGTGACTGGAATTTGCAACTGCCTCCATTTCCCTCCAGACACGAAACACACACAGTCATGTGCGGCCTGGGCTCTGTTGAATGTAACACTTTGAGAACAGAACCTCACCTCCTTCAGCAGCTGATTTCAGTGACAAATCTGCTCTGTTTTAGAGTCAAAACCTCTCATTACCTGCAGCGACAGCTCAGTCAAAACTGAAAATGAAATGCGGCGAGAAAGATTGCAGCTGAAGAACAGCTGCGATAATGACAAATGTCGATGTGATTTTCTTGTGTGTGCGTGTGTGCGTGTTTATTGGGCTGTGCGAGACGGGGAGGAGGCGACGAAGACAGAGAAAAGGAGAGCGAGCCATGAGGCTGTGAAGAAGAGAGACAAAAGGAAAAAAAAGCCAAGGAAGTTTTCCTTCCCTTAAAAAAGTTTGTTAAAAACATTTGTTATAATTGTTTGCATAAAGGACAGAGGAGGTGGAAAAGGACAAGATATATCACTGTTCTCAGTCGGAGAAAACAAGATGATGGGACAGACTATTGTTACATCAATCTTTTTGCAAAGCAATCCACTTTAATCTGTATTCAGATCATCATTCTGGAGTTTCTGCACCACATCAGCGGGAGCACATGCACACAATGCTCGACTGGACCGAGCTACACACTTAAACGCAATGGCTGCAGAAGATCAGATAACATATAGTGGGGGTGGGAACATGACTTCAAATACAAAACCGCAGAGAGATAGAAAGTCTGTGTGGCAGTGTGAAGTCAAAAGCCCTGAAGAAAACCACAAAACTGAAGTCTGAACTGATGCAAAATGCTGTTGCGTTACTTTTACATGTGGCCTAAGTGATCTGTGATCTGTCATATATTTGGAATAACTGGTGAGCAGTTAAGTGTCTTTGCTTCTTCATGTGCAAATAGGCTCCACAAAATGATAGGATACATTTTTTTTTTTTTACACAGCCCTAATAAAACCAAACATCACTGTATGAGTTGAGGGTTTATTCTGCTGAGATCTTCCGGATACGCTGTGTGCGAGAAATCCAAGCGTCTACAAGTTAAACCTCTGGATAATCCACAGCGAGTGTTTTGCCTCCCGCATGTTTAATCCAGGCAGCAGCACGTTACCTGGATCCTGCGGCTGTTGTGAACACCTCCAACAAACACCTATTGTCCTCATCATGTGTGAACGGCATGTTATATTCCCATGAATCTGAACCTAAAAATAGACTGGGACACTCATTATCCATGATCAACCCCTCAGCATATAATCACTCTCATGCATTCATTTGAGTGCACACTCATTCATCAGTCTATATTATCTTAAAATCCAATGAGGGCCCATAGATCCTCTAAACACAAAGGAAATCAATGGAATCAATGGAACCACAAAGTCACCATAAAAACAGGATCAGTCCACACGTATACGAGCTGCATTGTTGGTTGATTATGAGCCAACGCAATTATAGAATACATCTTGGCAGGATTATTGCTAATCTGTACTTGCAATGCATGTCATCCTCTGATGTGTATGTAATTGGCAGAGTCTGACTGCTTCTTTTATACATTATTCACACAGGAGGATCAAAGCTGATGGCTGTTTTAGTTTCCTTTGCCTAAATCAAACAAATGTACTACAGTATATAGAGGTAAACTCTCACACAGCTACACAGATTGACAAAGACACATTGGAATTAAGTCATTTAAGTATGGCAAAATAAAATAGTTGGACAACGTGATAGTCCGTGAACAATGCTGACTTTGAAGAAAGACTACATGAAGGTATTTTTAACCTTACAAAAGAATATCAAGAGTGTAAAACCCTGAGACCAGCCAAGTGAACCCTCCCCCCGTAGTGTTTAGCAATGTCGCCTAGCAACAGGGAGGCAGGGATTCTGTCACCCAGGAAATATTTGATGGTGTTAAAGTGAGGTCATATTTTCACTAGATTACATATGAAAGGGATTTTTGTTGCAAAGCAGTCACAGTATCTACACAACACCAGTATTCATTGGGTCATTTATATGGATAATGTGTTAGAAACGATGTGGAGCTGGCGGTGTCAAGTATGTGATGAAAGTTAACCACAAGAGTAAATTAGGAGCCACAGTAGGATCAACACATTGAAATAAAAACACTTAACACTTCACCGAGGCCCCTCACATCCTAGAACATCCCCAGAAAATGAAATCCAAATCCATTCTTTACATTTTGAACCACTGCGAGTACTGTAAGTAATAATTATTTACAGTATGTTTTAGTTACCACTCATTTGATTTGTATGCTATAGTGGCTTTTGCAGCACACAAAAAATACTTCTATACTAGAAATGAGTGGCATTTCACTAACATTTTAACTTGTCACTGAATGACTTCCTCTGCTCTGA
This sequence comes from Solea senegalensis, assembly GCF_019176455.1. Taxonomy (NCBI): domain Eukaryota; kingdom Metazoa; phylum Chordata; class Actinopteri; order Pleuronectiformes; family Soleidae; genus Solea; species Solea senegalensis. The sequence continues at coordinate 11,710,990 of NC_058039.1, read as the reverse complement.
GGCCATATGGTGTGGTCATCACCTGGCTTGGGGCAGAGCTCTCTGAAGAGCGAGCAGTAATTTTACACACCTAATTGGCCATCAAGAGCCGAAAACCACAGAGAGAGTCCAACTTCGCCAAATGGACTTAAATTACTCCAATGGTCATTCGCTGACTGATGTGTGTGCTGTGCTGAGAAAAAAAAAAAGGCCTGGTGCTCCCCTTATACCTCCTGGCTCCGATATGTTTATGATCATTATTAGATGGCGCACGTGTGTGCATGTGAGTATGTATGTGTGTTCAAACTGACAGGCTCTGCTCATGGAATCCGTGCTGCTGTCTAATTATCGAGATGTGATGGATGGCTTTGATTAAAAATCATATGAAGGCTGAGACAATCACTGTCTCTCTCTCCCTCTCCTGCCTTTTTCCTTCTTTCTTTTTCCTTTTACTGGATAGATAGATAGATAGATAGATAGATAGATAGATAGATAGATAGATAGATAGATAGATAGATAGATAGAGGGAGACGCGGGTTATCAGAGATTTGAATATCACAAAATTGAATATCTGATCATTTTTGGGTCAGTCGTATTTATCATTTTCTTCATTTTAGCATGTTAGCATCCAGTTTTCTTTACCTCTGAACTGTACAGCAATACAGTCTGGTCTTCTAAAGTCCACAGTTGCCCCGTGGCACAAAAGAGCGAACATTTATTACATGCTTTTTTGTTATTTCTTTTTTCTTATTGTGTCCATTTTCCTGTCAATAATGCACAGCGGGTTTGGACAGTGACAAATTGCCCCCCCCCTTCTGTGCAGCTCAGAGATGAAGTAGTACATTTTCTATGTGAGTAACATAATCCTGTATGAAAAGTGACAAAAAAATTAATTTTGATTTGTACCAAATTAAAAGAGGAAAGTTAATGACATGATTCTATTCCAGCCTCATGTTAGAGAGACGGAATGTTGGACTGCTACAGAGAAGAAAACGATTCTCGGCCCAATTCTCTAATCTGCTGCTGATAAGCTGCACTGCAGACAATCAAGGAACACAATTGATAACCTGTTCTGCTACGGCCGCTTCTTCACAGCTACACAACCGCGACGACACACTCCCCCATTGTGCCTCATAATGAGATGCCGTCATTTAGTGCTACAAAAAGCTGCTTTTTTTTTTAAGTTTTACTCTCCCAGAAACTGCATGCTGACTGCGGGCAAACATGTAGAGATCCACCACGGACACACACATACCGAATACACACATTAACAAGTGGTACTTCAGGGAGGGGAGGAAAATAACGGCTGTAAACATGGCAAAGACTGTGGAAGCTCGTGCGTTTCTCCAGTTATTTATTCAGGTTGCTGCAAAATGTAAATTAACGACACGCTGTGGTGTTTTTCTTGTCATCAGAGTTTAACCTCATTCTGAAAGAGTGCGCCGCTTGTTTGTAAAAAGTGAAATACAGCTATTATGTTTGACAAATGCCAACTGTGTTCATCATCAACTGTACTCTTAATTCATACTGTATATATGCATGCACAAAAAAAAACCCTTGTAGCAGCAGCAGCCTCCGTTGCTGAGGCCGTTCCTGACAACATACAGGCTTTGTGTTTGCGCTGCTCATGTCAATTTTTGACAAGACAGTGATTAACTCGTCTTTCAGTCAATGTTTGGTTAGAACTTTAGAATAATGATTCAGAGTGTGCAGGGCTTTTAAAACCATATTTGGATTGTGGCTGCACAAGTCACATTGTGCATGTGGTGGACAATATTGTGATTGTATCTGCAATACAACAAACTGATGATATTCCCATTATGTGCTATGTTCCTACTAAGCATTTTTAAAAGCATTTTTCTTGTATTGAAAGCTAAATTGCAGCTTTTGGTGCTGCAATTTACCTTTGCAATTTTTTATAACTGCACGGGCTGCAGCACTATTACTCAAGCACTCAAACATAGTTCGGATCAACACTTTAATTTTTGTAACTGGTGGCATAAACTAAGTGCTATTATAATGATACTACTACTACTACTACTAATAATAATAATAATAATAATAAAAGAAAACACTCAATCTTTCTCTCCACTACAGTTACATCTATTTGAAACATTTCAGGATCAAACCGCATCACAACCACACTCAGCTTAGAATACATTAGATTTGCACCACATGGCACCAAACTGTTTCCATGTGATTGGCAGTGTTGGAAACATCACTACCTGAATATGAAATATGTTTAATGAATGAAATGGGCACTTAATAAAATATATCATTAACAGAAACCGTTGTACACTAATCTACACTATCCCAATGTCACTGTGGGACAATGCGATACAAGACACCTATCACATGTAATGCATTAGCGTAGATGTTATCATGAACATCAGTGTCCTTGGCCACTGGTTGTGGAAGTGTGTGACGATGAGAGGCACAGATAAGACGATGTGGAGAAACACTATGTTCCTGGGCATAATGTACAGTACATTCCACATTTAGCTCAATCAGAGAAAAGGAATATCTGTAGTTCCAGTTTAACACCGCTCCCTTTGAATTCGCTGGACTCGCCATCGTTGTGTGCGTCTCTTGGTTGTACGACTGTGTGTGTGTGTGTGTGTGTGTGTGTGTGTGTGAACACCCGCCCAACTCTGCCTCTGATTGGCTTACCATGACATTTTACTCTACCTTAATTAATCATCCAGACTTATGTGCGGTTAACCCATCCACCTCACTAAAGAAAATAAAGAAAAAAAACTTTGCAGCTCCTGTGTCAGAAGAAAACAGCTTCATTGAGCCTAATTATAGTAACGCACCACATCGCCAATAACGGTAACTACATTTATTTGAACGCCGTTATTCCCATCACGAGCTAATTAGATATTTGCATTCACTGACTATTGCTCATAAAGTGGGTGAGCGTATATTTTTTAATTTTGTATGATTATTTATCATCTTGCAGGCCTTTCTCTGAAATGTCTCACTAGATCCATGCCATTAAATAGTATGTAACTATAGCAACAATACCTCACCATGCTTCACTGATGAGTTGAACTACAGACAAATTGAGGTTGGTATGAGTTTGACGACTGACACTGAAGAGTCTCCCTACAGAAACGGGTTAACTGCAGAGTGAACTTCATTTGTCACCTCCACCTCTATGATTTTCTTATACTTGGACACCTTGTTGTGTTCTAGCCACCTGCGTATAGTGAATTACAGTGTCCTGCCCTCACCCTAACAGCAACAACAGGCATGACTCATCACTGTGGCAACAATGACTACAGAGGTTCTCCAGTTCTTACAACAATATTTGAATCTCTCGCTATAATAAAGTGGAAGCTTCAGAGCTCAACTATATAAAAAAGAGAGGAATGCATGACTGATTTGAGGAAAGGTGTTGACGGCGAACAGAGAAGATACAGTAAATAAATAAAATGAACAATGGGATGGGAGAGAGACGGATGGAGGACAGTTGAGTGGTTTTATCCAATTAGAGAAGGACAGTAGATAGATCCAGGGTGCAACCAGACTCCAGATGGACTGATGAAGAGAACTGACGTCAGTGTGGTAACAAAAGACTCAGAAGCACGGAGGTGGGGAGGGAGAGGGAGGAGAGAGTGAGGAAGAGGAGGAGACTGCAGCTAAGAATAGTAGTACAACCTCAGGCCAGCCCAATCAGGTGGCTCTGCCTGCTATTTTTTACTTAACTACTGTGCCAGCCAGCACTCATCTGACATTTTTCTCTCCTGTCTTTATCAATCAATATCTTGATTTGTTTTTCCAGGGTATAAGGCCACATTTGTGACAGTGATGTTCCCATGAAACTAACAGTGCACCCTGTGACCTTTTGAAAAAACACTGGACCCACACAGAGTAGGGAAAACTCAAACTGCTGTGTGGAGTTTTCTGCCATAAACGTGTGAGACCAGACACAAGAAGCTACAAGCTGTGCAAAGAGGAAAGGTTTGAGTGGCGTGCTTCTGATCCCCACTTTCTTAGAGCTGCTTCACTGACATGGCTTAATCCTTGAGAGGTTCCACTGGGAACTCTTACGTACTCCTCCTGGAGATGGATTTCAAGGACGCACAGAAGACAGCAGTGGGATTTACATGTGAGAGTACATTACAGGAATTACACACACTGTGTGATGTGTGCACACGCATGCATATACTCGCTACTTACCACGGTGTCATCAGGAAATGGTGCTCCATCACTTCGGATAGAAACGGTCAGTTAAATAACTTGCTCTTGGTTCCTCTGCAAAATACAAAGAAAACAAGGGAAAAAAAAACATCAGGTGAAATCTCAAACTGCAAAACCCTCAGATGAGCTGCAAACCCAATCACAGGGGCATTCAGTTCTGTTTTTGTCTTTGATCTCTTGTGCCTCGATCCCACTGTCATGGGAAAAGCAGCCCTCCTCATAAGCACCGACCCATAAATGGGTCCCTGCATGGCAGTGCCTGAAGATGCACTGCGGTGGAACATGTGCAATTACGATTGTTGGTCCCAAAACAAGAAGCTCCCATGACTGTCACAGCTTCCCTGCTTGTAGCACTAGGCCCCGAAGCCACAAATGGATGGAGTGAAGACTGTGAGAGAAGAGAGAAGAGAGAGAGAGAGAGAGAGAGAAAAGAGCAATGCAAATAAAGAATTGGGTAGAAGGAAGAAAACAGAGGAAGAAAGAGGAGGGGATGACTAAGAGCCTAACAGCTTAATTGAGTGTGTGCTGTGTCCAATTACTTTCTAAAGGTTGCAGAACGTGTGAAATCCCCTTGATTTTAAAACACAAAATTAGGGACTCATAACTCTGACTGTGTCACCTGATGGTGCACGTATACCCATGTTCGTCCAAATGGAGACAAAATAGAAGTGGCATGCTAAGAGTTGATAGCCACATCACATTGAGGGATGCCACAGGGTTCCGTACACTTGATTACCCTTCCATTAGCATTAGCATTAGTCCAGTGATTACTATTAGCTACTAGCATTAGCTCCCCGGGCTTTTTTTTTTTTCTCCTTGCCGTCTTTCTATGCCTCATTACCGCTAACATATCCCCTCAGCGTGTGTTTGAGGCTCCTTGGCAACAGCAGCTAATATACCAGACTACATTTACTGCGTCAACCCATGTGAGGAGCCGCTGACAAGTTGACTGGATGCTTTCCTACAATTCCCAAATGTCACAACGAGAGGCTGATTTCATTTCAGCAGCGTATCACCTGGTAATTTTATTTCTCCAAGTCCAATAGACTTGTGTCGTGTGGGATCGGGGTGTGGGGGGGTGTGGGGGGCAGAAGGGCATAGTCCATGATGATCACAAAAGGGCTTTAATATGCATTGTGTGGCGCGAGGTGCCGTACCGCTGCCAATCACACGATCCGCCTCTGTCTTTCGTCAAGCCGAGCACGACAGATGCTCTCACTGGCACCCATTGATTTGCCAGAAAGTGTGTGTGTCTTTGTGTGAGTACGTGTGAGCGGGTGTGAAGTGTTGCTAGCTAGCTGCAGAGATAATTAGAACACAACTCTTTTGCTGTCCCTGCGGGCCACTGATCCAGCTGCTTTCATCTAATATAGGTCAGCTGTGACAAAGCCCTCAGCATGGACACTGATCAGCTCTGCTCACTCGACCATAAGCAGATACGCACTCATACAAACACAAGGTGAGGCCTCTCATATGTGTATCATAGGCTATATATAGTGCAATGCACGCAGATAGTTTTGCAGGTATACACGCACTACTGCTTGTGCAGTAATGATGGCAGCGACCGTGTGAGTGTGTGTGACTTTAATAAAAGAGAGTTTTTTCTCTTGGTGTAGCTGGAAGAGCAAATTTATTCGGACACTCTGTTCTTTGGCAACAAACATGGGACTCAAAGTTCTCCTCTGCTGAACTTGTGACACTGCAGTGTAAACAGCAAATCCTAAAAACCATCCCTGAGACTTTTCCGAATGTATATCCCGCACACATACAGTCATGCAATCTTGCACACTCATTCTCTGGAGCAACTTTTATAAACCATTAATATGCCACTATCTGTGTACACGTAGGGTCGGTGGTCACGTCACTGCTTGAGGGCCATGACTTGACTGGATGCAAACTGCAGAGATATAGGAATGAAGGGGTACCAGGTAGGTAGGAGAGACGTAAAGCAGTTCTTTTTCACTGCTTTTCTCCCTGCACTCCACACAGCAGCTTGCCCAGTTTCAAAGGCCATGTTTATCAAGTGCCACCGCCGATTAAGACCACAAGTGAAGTGACTGCTCCACCTTCAGGGGTGTTTCATCCAACCAATTGTACTAATGAACGACTCAACAGAAAAGCATCATTATGTTCTGTCCACCGTACTACAGTGGGCTCACTAGTGGGGCAATAATTGGAGGAAATTATAAAGTGAACAAAAAGTGGCATAGCCTTTGGGATGGCTTGATTGAGAGGCCTCCTCCGTGTCGCAATGCGGGAGATCCATGCCTCCTCTTGACTCTAATCACTTCTTTCCTTTCCCATTCTGCCTCTCTTTGTTTTTCCTCCCCACACATGCCCGGAGAGAGCAAAGCTAGCATGTGAGGTCATGCAGGGCTTTAAACAACTGTGGCTATTTATGCAAATATAATCAATATTTGATAGTCCCCTTCTCTATTGACTCACTTTCTCTTACTCTCTTCATTGTCCCTCTCTAAGAAGAGACTGCAGTAAGAGGCATTGATCAGGGGAAGACATGCACTATGGAGTCCCCACAGGGCCGAGCAGCGAGGCCAGGTATGACACCAGGGTGGGACACGGTTAGCTTTGGCCACTGTGACAGTCTATGTCACACTGAGAATAAAAACCGTATGTGGTCGTCCAGCTGCAAAATGAACTCAAGATACACAATTTGAATGGCATGATGGTTTTTGCAAGCAGACGTTCAGAGATGTCACCTGCAACAATGCGTCTACTGGACAAAACCATTTATCAATCACACTGGTGTCCAGTCAAATCGTCTGAGAATTAGGCTCATTTTGCTCATTTTGCAACCAAGGAAGCCCCCGGTGACAAACTACTACTTCAGTCTTACTTTCTGGGCTTTACATTTCAGTGTCTACGGTGTCACAGCAATCTATGGCAATCCCTGCACTTCCATGCATAGAGGTCACTGCAGTTGACAGTGATTCAAAAGCAGGCTTATATTAACCTGAGTGTATATGTGCGGTAGTGCTTTCTATCACTTCTATCCCTTGACAGTCTATGTAAACATCACAGGCAGCTCAGAAAAACCCAGACAGCAGATGAAATGTCAGGTAAGCCGATCACAGCCAGTTAACCCACAGAGCGAAACTCACATAGCAAAACAAAGACGGGCAACATCTACCGATGACAAATAATGATGTAAAGCAAAAAAGAAAATAATGACAAATGTGTCCGTTCCTCTGTGAATAAATGTCAGAACTTTGCAACTTTGCAACTGCTGAGTGAATCTGGTTTGCAACTGGCATATGATTATCATAACTGTCTATGTCCTGAATCAAAGAAAACATGGCTGTGAAAATAATGCGCCTGTGCTCATTAAAAACACATCATGCAAACAGTGTTGGACGCACATGGAAATCTGTCTGTGGGTCTGAGTCCGAGGTGCATGCCCTTATCAGTTGGATCTGGATAATTGACGTACAGTTCAAAAACAATGGATTTTTGATTTTTTTGATTTGACCAGTAGACATCATTGGCCCTCTTAATTGCCAATAGTTCCATTATTATTTAACAGTTTTGAAAATCGAAACGCCGTGCTCTGATTCAGCCACTGATAGTGTATGAAATTACAGAAAAACACACAACTAACGGCACACCAGAGCTTTCAGGATCCAAGAACATTGTGAAATATTGAATTATTCCGTTTGTACTTTTTTGCTGAGGTAAATTTGGTTCTCGGTTTATTCGTTTTCTGCTCTTTCACAGTCTTCCCATTTTTTAGTTGTTCAGCGTGTTGGTTTATTTATATATTATGTTGTAGTTTTGTTAGCTTCCTGTTTTACTTTGTAGTTTCTTCCTTGTGTATCTGGCTATGATTTTGCTTCCTGTTTTTGGCCTGTTCACCACTGCTTTGATTGTCTGCCCTGGTGTGTTGACCCGTGTTCAATTATCCCTGCCTCTCTTGTGTAAACAGTTTTTGCATGGGCTTCCCCCAACTCTCTGTCAATTCATGCTTTTTGTCTTGTGTTCCCTCAGTGAAAGTACTTTGGAGTATTTTCTGTTTATTGTTTCCTGTCCTTTACCTCTTACTGTTCCCTTAGACTTATTTATCTTTACCCTACATGGCTCTTGGAGTCCTTTGTTTAATCCTGATTTAGTCTTCATTTTTCAAGACTTTCATCTTTGGCACCACAACAGCCTATAACAATTCCAAAATGTAAATTACACTCATCTTCTTTATTTGATTTAAGTGCTATCGCTTCATCTGACGCTGAATAGGAAGAGTGTTGAAATGAGATTTAAGGTCTATCAGCCATGTCAATTCCTTATAACCTTCAGGAGCTGAGCTGATAAAACGCTGTAATTTGAACGTGTTAATATTCCTCCTTGTACAAATATAAAAGCAGCACCTGAAGTCAAAGCTGTGACTGATGTGTTATTTGTCAAATGCATAGACTTTATTCTCGAGTACGGGGGAAACTGCTTAACCCAAAGAGTGTAACGACTTAGTTCCACTTCTAAACCACTGCTCTACATTTAGGGCACATCCATGTATATTCTTAATAATGTCTTAGGGATTCCAAAGGATTAGTTTCAAACAAACTAAGCAACTTCAACACCAGCCAATTCCAATTAGATGCTATTAACAGAACACTGACTCCATCTCCGGCAACATCCTATAGGGGATTTCCATTAGCTTAACAGAAGTAGGGGATAACGGGATATATGGCTGCTACAGTATATATGGCTGTGATTTGCTTTTCCATGAAATTGCGTGAAAACCTCTGAACACCAGCAAAGCATTTCTTCGAGTAGGACCCCATGACTATCACCCGTACATATTGTAAGACTCAGGCTAATAACATCTCAAGGAGCTCAGGTACTGTATAGTGTGGAGTCTTAAAGGCACCCCGCCAGCTGAAGGGAGCGCGATTAAGCTGCAACTAAGATGACAGAGCTTTAGAGACTGCATGGGTCAGGCTTTTATCTCAGAGAGGGAAGGGGAGGAAAGAAGAGATGACGAGAGCAGCGACAAAGGCAAGAGGCGATACTGACTCTTCCCTGGTGGTCTATTAAATTAGATGCACATAGCAGTTGGGTGACAAAAGGTAATAAAAGAAAGATGCTTTGCGGGAAAAGTTTTAAGGACAAAGCACCGCTAGTAGTAATAAACTCTGATGGAGTTATACCTGTTACGAACAAAAAGGGGTTCTGATGCATTGCTGCAATTTGTAAATTTTGTAGCATTCCACTTTGAAACTAATATTTGTGTGCTGGGCCACACAGTTGGTTAGCACCCGTGCCTTTGCAGCAAGAAGACCCGGGTTTGCAAAACAAAGGTCTTTCTGCAAGGAGTTTGCATGTTCTCCCTGTGTGCGCGTGGGTTTTCTCCAGGTTCTCCGGCTTCCTCCCACAGTCCAAAACATGCAATATGGGAATTAGGTAAATAGGAAAAAGTAATTGACCATAAGTGTGAATGTGAGAGTGGATGGTTTGCTTGTCTATATGTGGCCCTGTGATGGACTGGCAAACTGTCCAGTGTGTGCCCGGCCGCTCGCCCTGTGTCAGCAGAGATTGGCACAGCTCCCTCTGCAACCCTCATGTGGAGGATAAAGTGGTAGAAGATGGATGGATGGATGGATGGAAATGCCTGTCCTGGCTGCCCATGGCCTAAAAGGAAGGGGAGCTTGGCTTGTAACCAGAGAGTAACTGGTTCGAAGCCTGTGGGTTGCGTCTCCAAATCTTTGCCAAATGAAATATGTCAATTGTGATCCCATGAGAGGGAGAAGCCAATCTGCTTACCTCCTTTGTCATCCACTCCCACATGTTTGACGACATGCCCTGCCCTGATTACTCTCACCTGTGTTCCATTAGCCACACCTGCAGTAATTTAGTCTTCCCTCGACCAGAATGAGCTCCAGGCTATACGCGATCGTTATGACGGTCGCGATGTCAAATGAGGTGATCACAGAACCATAAATTCATGCCATGATGTGACCAACAGGCATGACGGATTACAAGGTGGTACTTGGCCCAGGCAGCCATCACAGCTGAGAGGGCCCATGGAGCGTGGAGTGGGTCTCGTTATCACTGTGAACAAACACTGGTGTCTGGGATAATAGAGCTTAAAATGTGTCGCGTGACCTCAGCATTAGTCTTCTGAATATGGCACGTGTCGTTTTCTTTGACTCTTCCTTTAGTTTTGAGTTTTTTTTGTACCTGCTTATCTCGACTGTCTGCCTGTGTGCTCAACCTTTTTTTTTTTCTACCAATAAACGACAATTACTTTCCATAACGGGCATCTGAGCATCCGGCTTTTGAGTCTACGTCTTTCTCCGGTCGTTACACAACCTGATTTCAGCGCAGTTTAATACAAGTGGCCATCACCAATATTTGGATTTTATTGCAATAATAAAGGATGAAATGGCAATTTGAAAACATGAGCGCGAGAAGGGTCACACAGCCATGAAAATACACAGTTGTCATTCCCCTCAGCAACATTGCTTAGCTGTACTTATTTTCACCACATCACGGCTTAAGGAGATAACTGAGAACACAACAACTAATGCTAACCCATCACAGTTCCTGCAGTCCTCACATGTAGTTGTTTGTGAGGAAGCAAACAAACTATGAATTTGTAGTTTAATACAATTTTTATGAACAAATACTGTCAGAAACATATTTGTTCTGTGCATTAAAGTACATCCTGTTCTACAGTGGACTACTTGTGATGTTTTCGAACTCTCTGAATGACACCGCTGGCCTCCACATGCCCTCTCTCAACATGAGGACCGCTCTTCCCACCTTCCCAGATTCTGTCCACGCACACTGTGAGCAGCAGGCCAAAGTGTGTGCACTCTAAGTGGAGACACACAGACAAGAGCCTGGATGCTAAATACACTCACCCTCCTCCCTCCCTTGTGTTGCACTGCACAGCAGAGTGAGGTGCTTGTGACACGGTGGTCTTAATCCAGCACGGAGCGTCACACAGGACTCACAGGCAGTAAAAGCTGTGATGGAAAGAGGAGGTGAATGGAGAGATGGGCACAGAGGTGGGTGAATGTGGGTAAAAGAAAATGTGTAAGGGAGGGACACGGGGTGGGGAAAGGCTGACATGGAGCAGAGAAGTGACAAGCTTAAGCAGAAGAAAATGGGACAAACTTATTCTTGCTGCTTCACCGGGTTTCTTACAAGTGAACCATGTGCTGCTGTTCTTCACATCTGTGCTCTGACACAGCTGTGCTTTGCTTCACGGTCATGAATATTTGTGTGCATGCTTACACACATATACACATATTCTCTGTGGTCAAGGCAAAACACTTAAGGGTCCAGCTCCTTCCTCAGCACTCACATGACAGCTCACCATTTTTCAAAGCATTGCTACAGTTCTCTCCCCTTCTTACCTTCTAACACTGCTTTTCCGCTTTCCTTTCCCTATTTTCTGTAAATTGCTCTGCTCTCCTAGGACACGAGAAGAGGGTGATGAGGAACAATAGAGTAAATCCAGGCAAGACCAGTGACCTGAAAACAAATTTGCTGAGTTCAACGCAGCCCCTTATTTGTCACAAGCGGGCAATTTGGAGAATGACTTAAGTTATGATTAATTCATTCATTCCACTGTTGCTGGTGAATATAGCAGCAGCTACAGTGCCCCGGAGCATCCAAACAACCACTTTAGTTCTCATTATTCTCAGACAGACTTGCAAAAGATTCCATGTAGGCGTGGGTGTTCGAACATATGTAAGCATGTGGGATTCGCTTTATGTGATTTTTTGCTAAACGCACCTTCACCCAAAACCTGATTCCATGGTTGCAAATGCAGCATATGGACCATTAGACAAATGTACTGGCGGTGCATTGATTACAGGAATAAATGATGTATGCTGTTTTGCACTAGTGTGTGTGTGTATAAATGCATGTACTAGAGTTTGTGTGCGGTTAGATGCTCAAAGAGAGGAAATCTCAAGGTGATTAAAAGGATGTCCATTAGTGGTAGACTATTGGTAATATGACACAAGGGACACAGCTGAGGCTGAGGCATCATCCTGAACCACGTCATCGGCTGCCAATCACAAGGTCACCTGCAGGTCAACAACAATATCTCACTGACCTCACCCACGTCAGATATTATGGTTTGTACAATTTGGCGCAGATAAGTGGTTCACCTTGACAGAGGTATGCACTCAGAGGTAATAGTTACAGTAGAGTTTTTATGATAACAAAGATAGATGGAAAATAAAATTAGCATTATCTGAAAATTTAGATCAATATGAGTTCATATTGAGTTCTTTTTAGTTTGAGGCCATGAATATTAGTGTAAAACAATTTCAACCTATAACTTTTGTAAATGACAGTTTAGTCAAATGAAAGGATTCACTTTTTTTTACAGTGCAAGAGAGCGCACTTATATTTCCACTAATTGGTTATTTTTGCAAAAAGGAACCTCCATGTTGGCTCCATTTGTTCCTCAGCTCTAGGAGGAAAGAATATCAAAGCTATCTTTCAACAGCCATTCAGCGTTTTTACACTTCTACACATCTCATTTCATCCAAATGCACCTGAAGGAGCCTTTCCTCTGCTTACCTCTCTGTCCCAGACCCTAACTCACAATGTGAAACAAATGGCAACTTTGGATGAACAGATGGAGTTAAAGGTTTTTGACCTTTAACTCCATCTGGCTCAGGAGATTTCAGCCTATCACAGGTATGATTTTCCACAGGGGGAGATGACTGAATGAATCACAGCAGAGTGTATATGGGGGTCATGTTGAGGTCACAGATGATGTCATGGTGGAGCAAGCCGCTTCAAGTGAAGTCATCAAAGCCTCATTATTCCTTTTACTCAGGTCTGTTCGGGCAAATTAGCTTCACCTCTCCGGCGTGTGCACGTGTGTCTGTGACAGTCTAATTTGTCTAACTGCACAGTGTGAGTACGTGGCGGCTTTTGTGCACATGTGCGTGCACGTTGGAGTCTATTTGCATGCAGAGGTGCTAATTAGGTCTAAGACTCGGCCGCTCAAAGAAGCGCACAGCAGACACTGTGGTCAGACACTGTACATGAAGAGGCCACATCATCAAATAGTGCGCCATCAAACAGCCTCATTACAATGTTGAGTAACAGGGAGGAAGCAAAGCATCAAAACACAGAGAGGAAATATATCTTTTTTTATTTGCCTGTACCTGCTGAGCTGTCCTCGTTATTTACACTTGATTAATCTTTCTCATTTAAGGGGGAAAAAAAGAGACCGACGGTAAGAGAGTGATGATAAACAAGGAGCAGGAGTTTATCTTAAAATATGCATCAACCGATGTGCAGTAGCACAACCACTGGGAGTAACATTGGTCAAGGACTGGCAGCCTCACCTGCAATTTGCATATTCCTACATAAAGTGCTTAGTTTCATAGTTCTAATTGGAGTATAATTATATTAAAATTAATTGTTTATGTATATTTTCTGTCTGAGCAGTCAATCTTGATTTAAACTGGGGTGTGTGACGTGGGTATTTACAAAAAGCTATTGAACAAAAAGACGATCCTGTGACCTTTAAGTGGGGGAGACAGGAGATAGTGACAAACACACACACACACACACACACACACACCTGGTGTCATTTTGGGTTTATGCGTTACATTTACAGATTAAAGATTCACTTTATCGGCGAGCATGAATAAACACTCCATCTCATGGAGCTTTGCTAAAGGCCAGCACTGTCACTGCTGCCATGAGTCTCGGCTGCACATGTACATACACACACCCACACCCACATTACCTGTGGACAATCGGTCCACCACGCATGCATGACGACACGGAGGTACCGAAACATCCAATGAGCAGGACCTCCGTTTTCCTCCCACGGTCGCTAGGTCTGTTGATGCGTGTGTGGAGGCCCCAGGCAAAATAAATGCCCTCCTTTTTGCACACACCAGTTAAGTGATGTAAAACACCACTGCAAGAAAAAGCACCTGGATTTAAACATCCATTTTTTTTGACGACGACTTCTACATTCAAACCAATTAGGACGAGGAATCTGCAAGCACCAGAATCGCACTGAAAATGTCATAAAGGCCTACACACTCAGCAGAGGGCGAAAGGAAAAGTGAGTGACAACTCACTGCACTAATTAGTGGTGGGGAGCAAAGCGGTGCTAAGAGTCTTAACATTCAGGAATGTCGTAATTCCGACTCTTCCTCGCTGTCATCTCTACCGTCCTGTACCTCTCGTTAATTGGCAGCCATGACTGTGAAAGTCTTGATGTGTGTGTGTGTGGTGATCTAGTCAACATCAGAGAGGCTGCTGCGGGCTGTGGTTGCCACTGAGTGACCACATCATTACAGGGAGGTCATTATCTTGTTCTGTGTGAAGATGGTTACTACACATTTGTGACCAACACAAAAACACACACACACAAACTCTCGGTTTCTCCCGAAGAGCTTCTTCATTACTTTCTTTCCTTCTGTTTCCATTCTGCCAACCTTTCTAACCTCCTTGTCCTTCATAACACACACACCAGCGTTTTGGAAGTCAGGGGGGTTTGTTTTAGTTTGTCTTAAGTGCCCGCACATCTGTCCGTATACTGTCTGTCCGCTCATGGGATTATGTGAGATTAGAAGACACAAATGAGGAGAAAATCAAACTGAAAGTCACTTGGATTTCCCAGTATCACAACAAAAAAGCAAAAATCAAAGAGTAAAAAGAGAGCTAACTAATTGTTACTCTCACTGAGACTCATCTACACACCTTGGAATTATATGCTATATCATCTTTCATGCTTAGCTTGTAGCCCTTAAGCGATAAAGAGATAACATGGAATCCCTGTGCACTCTGATCTAAAGGAATCAGTCTCTGTGCATTAAGACCCCGGGGTGTGCTCAGTTAGGAAAGATTATGAAGTTTGGTTTAAAAGTGTTTGGTAAAAGCAGTCGCCACAGGATCCGCGTCGACTGAACTGCTGTTGATCTCACTGGTTTCCACAGATTAAAAGAAGGGTTACTGTTACTGTCAATGTTAGGCCACAACTTGGAAAAGCAACATGATTCGCACCATGTTTGAGAGGAAAGATAGTAAATCTACTACTACTCCTACTACTACTAATAATGATAATGACTAATAATAAACTGTCTGTTCTTTATTCATTTATGTATGTATTAAGAGAGAAGCTGAAAGAAGAATCCATTTTAATATGCAAAGGTCCTTGTATTTCCTTGTGCACTATTTTCATTCTAAATTAATTGCGTATTCTTCTCTATATTTACATTATTTGCTGGTATTCTAAAATTAGTAGTAATATTTATCGCAAAGCAGACTGAGAAACTGTACCTGCGCTACCCTTTCCCCGGCTCCTTTACCTAATCCAAAGCCTAAGTCTGTAAGTCTTTCATTTGCTATTTAATTATGTGCAGCTATTATGCAGAGGCTGATTAAGGTCATATTTTCTGTTTGCACTGGCAGATGCTACATGTGGCTCCTACTTTGTTACTTAGTAACATGGAAACTATGTCTTCTTCGGACTGTGTTTCTGATTTGTTTCCACCCACCGTCTGTCTTTATTATGTTCATAAAGGAAGAATCACTGAAAGGAAGCCAATGGGCTGCTATTGTGTTGTTTTTTTATGTCACAGATATGCACAGTTTTAACATTTTTAGATTCAATGTATTCTTTCTTTCAAAACATTGTATGTGTTGCTAAACGTGACTCAGCTCTATGTACTAATGGAGCTACACAGTCAGCTTGGGTCACATTAAATGCAGTGTTGTCGGATTAATAATTCATAAATAGTGAGGTGGTGGTGCTTGGCTTTAATCTACTTTCTTGTATGAAAACGCGATGACGCTTCCTGTGGCGATCTGGTAACTGATCAGCTTGCCTTTCGGACCAAACACAGGCTATGGAAACACGAGTTTCTGATGTGCAAAAGAATCAGCAGGCTCCTGAAAACTTGAACAACTGTTTTGTCACTCACACGCTCTACCTGTGATGCTGTTTCTCATTATGTGCCTGTGTTAATCTTGAGATCTGCTCATTAAACTGAGCAAGAACATCCACACACTGTCAGCAACTCCTTGGGAAAAAGAAAGAAAAAAAAAGTGCCAACACAGAGGGAAGTGTTCTCTCACAAAGACACACCGTTGCTCACACTCTCTCCATATGTGTCACTCACATTATGGAGCAATTTCTTCTTCCATTACACACTGAAATGCCATAGATTTCCAATATGATGACATATGGCTGATCCATTTTTCATACTCGGCAGCCTATGAATACACAGAAGGCCTAGCATTTCATGTTGGCCTGACACGATGTGTGTTTTTGGATGGGTTAGATCTTTTTCCCCAAAACATATTAAAGTACAAAATGTATATCTGGCTAAAGAAAACTGTCGGATATGATTCATTCTTGTGCCTGCTTAGTGCATATGTGCATGATCAGACTCGGGCAAATATTTGCAACAGTTCAGGAGCGAAATGACAGTGCGTTTTCACACTTGCACAACATTACCGTGGATTTTCTTTGCTGCCCATGCCTGCACACACACACACACACTCCCCTCTACTCAGGAATCAGAGCACTCAGTGACATCCATATTGAATGAGATTATTGCTTGGAAGCAGTCACACAAAAATACAGACAAGAATGCAAACAAGTTTGCCCAAAAACACTTAAGCAGCCTATACAGTGACATGCACATACACATGGGACGCATATAGAGCAGGTGTGCGCACACAACGCAACACTGATTATAAAGTATGAGTTCACAAAATCAGGCCTCGCTGCCTGCAGCCCATATAGCGCCTCTTCATCTTCTTGTAGTTTTATTAATTCATCAAGTGAGTCATGCACTGCGAGCTCCGCGAACCGTTATTCACCATGCACTGTGCTGCTATCAGCTTGAGTGGATTTCATATAGGTTATACTTAAATTTCCCCCTGCTGCCCTTTACATTACAGCAAAAGACAAGAGCTCAGCTACATTATCTTGGATGTGAGAGGCAGGAGAGAGAGGAGTGCTACACACACGGAAAGAGAGACTGCATGGATTCACCTTCTGCTTCTGGTGTTCATCAGCTAGCAGAAAGGTTGGAGATTAAATGCATTGACCATAATGACACAAATGCTAAGTGTACATATATACTGTGCATTCACCGACTGGATGTTGTCACAATTCGTCACAGCGCAGCAAAGTAAGATGTCCCCTTCTATGCGATTGGGACATAGCTATAGATTTTATCCACTTCTCTGTCTTCCTCACTCTGGATTGAGCGCCTCCTTTTGCTTACATTTGCTACGTTCCTCACCTCTCCTGCCCCGAGGTTGTGGGCAGAGAGCCAGCAGAGAGAGTCCAGGCAGAGCATGTGTAAATTTGACCTCTAACCCACTCTTGAGACATCCAGACCATCAAATATGCATATGACAGCTGAAGCAGCTCCACGGCGTTTTAGTAACTCTGCACCAGGTCCATTCCCACTCTCATACATTTTGATGCATGTAGATTAAATATAGAAATGCTCACATTCACAAACGCTGACGCCTGTGATGAAAACGACTCCCGCTCCTCTTCCCCCGATGCCCTTTTATTTGGTGTTTATATTCTTCTGACACAGCATCAGCAATTTCCTTTATTTCACCAGCACGGGTTTCGAGATGAGACAAAGCGGCTGCTTGCGATGGGCTCTGAAAAAAACGTTGGTGTGGCTCCCTCAAAGAGCAGGAGCACAAGGCAATGTCAATCTGCCTGAGCTTTGGTGAGCACGCCCCACAATTCCAGTGTGTTGTTCACCTGGAAAAATGAAACAATGGGCGAGAGGCAGAGTACGTCCTGAAATATCATCCAAAACAATGACTTTGTATTGTTTCAAACATGATTGTCTTCTTTTCCAACAGGATTCATTTGCTGGCAGCTATTGACACTTTCAAACACTCTATGATGAGAGACAAAGAACCCCATCTTATCCTATAGGAGGATTGGCTGTCACTTGAAGGTACTTCTATACAATCCTGGACAAGAGTGAGCCACTACAAATATTGATGGATCCTAGCACAACAGGTTCTGTTGAGTTGCTTGGTGCTTCTTCATTTTCTGTCCAAACAGTTTTTTTTTGCAGTTTACAACTGTGCTCTCAAAAAGAAACACTCAGTTTGACCCTCAGTATAACACTGCACAAGGTTGGCCACAAGCGAGTCAATGTTTATTTAACGTAGAGACTCTCGCAGCTCGACAAAGCTCTCACTCTTCCATACTCTCTGCATGTCTCTCCATGCAACTCTTAAATTTAACATGTCAATGGAAACACTACATGTGTTGCTAACGAAAGTCATTAATGCCTTTTTGTAAGAATTGAATGTTGGAAAAAAAAAAAAGATGGGGCGGGGGGGTATTATGTCCATCCACCATGCAAACACAATTTGAGATACGACACGAAATTACTGTTAACCCCAATTTTTTTATTTCTATTACCTCGGATGTGTGAAATTTCTTTGTGTTTAACAAGCGTTTGTTGTTTTCTGTCCAAAAGGAGCTTTAAAACCACAGTGAACAGTCACAGCTTACACACACACAGGTTTGTGCAGCTTCTTCTGAGGACATTGCACTGACTTCCATTCATTTGAACAGTCTAAACAAAGTGTTATCCCTAACTTTAACTTAACTTAAAAGCTAACCTTAAAATAATTCAAATCTTAGCCCAAAACTTGACCATCCATCTTCTACCGCTTTATCCTCCACATGAGGGTCACGGGGGTGACATAGGGGGATAGGCGGACAGTTCGCCAGTCCACATCGACCCCCAGACACATGAGGAGAACACGCAAAAACCATGCAGAACCAAAAAAAACATGCAGAAAGGCTCATGTTCCGTGCAGGTCTCAAACCCTGGTCTTCTTGCTGCAAAGGCAAGAGTGCTGACCACTACGCCAACCCTGTGGCCCTAAACATAACCAGTTCCTCATAAATAAGGTTCCGCCTCGTTAGGACCAGGTCTTGGTCTCCTTGAGGACTCTTGAGAAGGTCAGTGTTAATGCCACAAAAGGTCCTGAAGAGGTAACAAATACAAGAACACACACACACACTCACAGATACTTAAGTCCAGTGACATGCTCACAGTCTCTAATTAGCATGACACATTGTTGTAAAGGCCAAAGCTGTCTGCTGGTTTTTGGGTATGACACTCTTTCGATAACCTCCCAGTCATGAGGAGGAGGAGGTGCAGTGGTGAGGAGATGAGAATGATCGCACACACACACACGCACATGCACACGCGCGCACACACACACACACACACACTACATGAGCAGGACAGATAATTCAAAATGACTGCTGTGTTTGTGTGACGCTGTTGGTTCATGGCCGTCCACATTTTAAATGTCATGTCGCTTGAGAGTGAAAGCTATGATGGAGACCAGATGTAATGGACAATACAAAAAAAATAAATAATAATGACTGCATCGAGAATGACTCTTTGCTTTTTGCTCTTTTTTTCGGCCCATCTCATTCTGTTAGCCTTTCCCTCCCTCTCCTCAGCTAGTGTTGTAGAGACCTGACAGACGTCCGGGATTCCTCTCAGCGGGGCTAAACTCTCACATATAGACAAAATGGAAAAAACGAAGCGATCGATGGCAATTGTGTTTAGCGTGACCACTGTGGTGTAAAAGAAAGAATGGCAGGTCATGTAATAGAGATGGAGTGAGGCAGTTAAGGGGGCACATGTGGGAGAGGAGTCAGCGAACATCAACTGTGTGACACTGTGATGCTGAGGGACTTCCAGAAAGAAAAGAGAAAACGTAAATTGATTTTGGAGCAATTTGGGGGTGACAATGGACTAATGCGGTCAGATTTGATCATATCTGAAATCATCATCGTGGGCAATATGAGTAGCAGTGGTCCAAACTGAGTCAGTATACTGTACTTCACACACACATCCATCCAGGTGTCAGTGGAGCATATACAGAAGGTGAGATGAATGCCGTAATGGGCTTGAAGCTCAATGAACCGCACGCTCTCCACTCTCCCTGTCCTACATCGGAGCAGATGGCGACACTGCCAAGCCTCGCGCTCATCCATCATTCACCATTCGTTTAGCGAGGCAGCGCATGGCTTCCCTGCGCGTGCATTTGCATGCGTTTGTCCACAGTGTACTTTTTAGGGTGAAGTGACACTAAGGAGATTGGCTGTCAAGCACTTCCCCCACACTCGAGCTCAATTGCAGGATTTTTGGATCGTCTCACAGTTTCTGCTCGCAATGCTCCCGAAGACGCTGAACTTGCATGTGAAACTCTGCATAGTCGCGGTGCATCCGCTCGACATGAAATTGAAGAATATGCAATGCGTTTTTTTGTTTTTGTTTTTTTTGTTAAACTGCAAAAGAAAGCGTATTGGTAAAACATCTCATGAAATGATTGATGCCAAATGTCAACTGTGATTGATCTGAATGCTGAGGCTACTGAATGCGGCCCGGCACTGGTGAAGCACATCAAAACTCCTCTGGTTTCCTCTTAGCTCTCGCTACCCCCTTTGAAGCGCTGGTGGAGAGGAAGTGCAGATGCGTAGTTAGTGTTTCAGCTCATCATCCCTCTCCTTTCTTGTGTGTATGGAGTGCCTTTGGCAAAAATGCTAAACCATCTGCTCTGCGAAGTCTGCCACTCCACTCGGCTTTTGCTTATTTTCTCCAGCTCACTCTTTGGTCTCTCTCTCCTCTCCTTCCCTTTTCACAGAGCTGAGATTTTTTTCTCTTCCCCCTACTGCTCCACAGATCACTAACTCCACTCCAAACCCCTTTGTTTAGCTCATCCACTCAACCCTAGATTCTGAAAGCACGTTTGATCGTTTTTATTCTTATGGATGCAAATATTGCGAAATGTAAAAGCTCCAGTCTCAGTGTTATCTCATTTCATTCATTTAACAAACCGCAGGAGATCTGTCGCACAACTGCTGATATCAATCAGAGAGATTATGGTCTATCTATGGTCTATCTGCAAATCATTTGTTTTTCTTAACCAGCTACTTAAGTGGGTGAGCTGAATGTCAGGTATGTGAAGGCACACTTCAGTGTAGAAAAAAAAAACAGCTGGATAAATGCCAGGCCTGTGCTGGGATGAAGAAGGAAAGAGTGAACAAAGTCTGCATTAGGGCTGACTGATTTGGAGGGAATATTGAATTCCAATTTTCCATGCATTTGCATTGCTATATCATTTTTTTTCTTCAGTTGAATATTTGCTGTATAATAGATTTCCAGTTTAAAATGAAAATATTAACTTAAATTGTGATTTTGATTTGAAATGTCTGCATCACATCTCTTCTAATTGCTAATTCTCATCATAAACATTCTAAGTGACGTAAAAGTACGGTCACTCCAGCCGTGTCTCAATGTTGTGTTTGGGCCTTGAACGAGCCGTGAAATGTCCTTGAACTTGATGTCTAAGAGCCCGTCGATGCTGATGTAACGGAAAATGAAACTGAATCCAGCGACGGACAAGAATGAGAAGAAAGAGACGGTTAGTCAAGTCAAGACAATCCCTCTGACCGTCAAAGGCGGCTTTAAAAGTCTGGACATGACTGAAAACATCACTGTTGGGCTCTCTGTCTTTGCATCTTGAACTTTTGCTACTTATTTATTTTATCTGTCATTCCGTGTACATACTCTGTGTCTCTTCTCTCTTTGAGTAATGGAAAACCAGCAGGGTGCACCCTTTGATTCACTACAACTGGGGAACTGCTCTCCAGTAAACTCGGCTTGATTGCTTCATTCTAAACGTGATCAAGTCAAACGACCCTGCGTCCATCCATTCAACCAGTCTATTCATTAGATAATTAAAATAAATTGCCACTTAGCCAAATCAATTCAAGAAAGACTGCTGCACCACCAGACTACAGACTACTCCCCAATGATCAAGGCCTGGTGAAGCAGTGAGGCTGACATAGGCTTGACATAACCCGGAGTGATTGAGCTGTTCATAGTGGGGTCTCTCCTCTTTTCTCTTTCCATTCCAGGAAACATGGATTTTATTTCTTCTTCTTTCATCAAAGGTTTCTTTGGATGTGACACAAACACAAAACTGCACACTAAAGTCTCAGGCGCCTGTCGCCAAACAAGCCGTGATTTGACACGTGCCTCGACCAATGAATTATTCTGTTTAATTAATGGCTTTATTATTCTGTTGGAAGCGTTTGTGTAACCAGGGAGTGGAAATATGCACATGAGTGTGTGTTCATTTTTGAACTCAATAGAACAATACAGACCATTCAGTTCAGTGCATTGCAGCCCTAGATTTTTAGATGTAGATAGCGGGGTGGGAAAAAAGGGTGAATGTGGGTTTTAACTGTACGCACTGAACTAAACTGAACTTATATATGTATATATATATATATATATATATATATATATATATATATATATATATATATATATATATATACTTATATATATACTTATATATATACATATATGTGTATATATATATATATATATATATATATATATATATATATATATATATTTATGTCCAATCATGTGGTGTGTCCAACCTCACACCTTGGAGGGCAATACATGAAATGGACATGACTGTGACATCAGTCAGCCTGACACCCTCTCTGTCCAGTCACATTAACAGAGCAGGAGGGAAGGGACTCAGTGGGTCTCATGGGTCTCTTTCTGTCTCTCACTGTCTCTCCGTTTGTCAGTCACACCTTTTTTGTTTCTTCCTGTCTCTAAGTGACACAGTCTAGAGTGTATAAAGCCAGAGAGAGAGAGAGAGAGAAAGAGATGAAAATCAAGGTCTGGTGAATGTAGAACAGATGGATGGTGATGACTAAGAGCCTTTGCATCTACCTCACAGGTTTAGCGGTGGATCTTTTGTTGATCCACTGGGATCAGCCGTTATTATCACTGTTACAGCTGACGCCTGGTTTATGAGATGTAGTTAAAGTGTAGAATGTTTGTAATGTAATATTATAGAAACCTCAAATTGTTTTTTGACATACTGAATCATTCTAAAAATACTGTACAAATGGTAATGTACAACATTAGAAATGCATAATGGCAATGGCAAAACTGTGTTAACCCTCAGTGATTTGTCTATCCTAGACAGGAATTTCCACATTTTTATTTTTACTTGGTATGGTATGGTATGCCTTGATATAAAAATCTTGCTGGAAATTTTAAGTTATATTATGTTTGTTTTTTTATATGTTTTTTAGACACTGTTATAATACATTTCTTCAAGTTTACAGTGTCAGAATAAATGTTTTTACAGTTTCAAGCTCTGAGTATGTGATAGTAAGCTAAATCAAACAAATACAATTTTAATAAATAAATAAATAATTTAATGAGATTGCCAAGGTTGCACTGAAAGAAGGAATATGAGACACTCTATGTAGTATACACCTTTATAGCCTCTGTATTTACGTTTTAACATAGTAATGGAAAAAGCAGCCTAAATGCTCTGTGTTCTAAGGGTTAATGTCAATAGCTTGATGTATGTGTATGGGTTTTTTTTCCCTCCGTTGCTGCATAGTTGTCCAGATAATTGTGCGATCTGTTTCCCCAACTGAGCAAACAGGCCAAAGCAGCGCACACAAGCACATATGCATTATTATAAAACAAACACATGCGCACACACACACACACACACACACACACTAAAAATAAATAAACAAAACACAGGTATAAGCACTCATGTGCGCACTTAATCACATCATGCACATATGAGATAAACAGGGCTTCCAAACCAACTGTCCAAACTGTAGCACGGGGAGTTTTATCAGGCAGAGGTTGGTAATAAAACTTTCCCTTAGTCAATGGAGTCAGTGAGAGTGCTTGTGTGTAGTATTTGCTGCCCTCAGCGGTGTGGGAGGTCTGATTTGTAGCAGTAATATCGACAGGAAAGGCCTGAGTATGAGGTCTTCCCTTCAGGGAGCCCTCCTACCCTTTTGTGTCAGTGCAGACGCACAAACAACACACGCACACACACACAAACTCGGATTGTACTACTATACTGAGGATATAATCTACCGATCACTAACACCTACATTTAAAACTACTCTCCACTTTGTGTTTTTCATCTGCCAAGTGTTGGCCTCTCAGGAAAGAGGTAAAAATGTTGAGATGAAGGAGATAGTTGCGGTTCCTTTTTTTTTTTAAATAACACAATCGTCTTTCATGAATAATCCAGCACAGATCAAGAGCCTGTCTAACAGTGGTTTATTTGTCCGTTTATTATGCGCATATTCTGATGCCGTGTTTCCACTGAGTGGAACAGTTCAGTTAAGTACACGCTTTCTTTAGGAATAGCACCAAAATAACCAACCCCAACCGTTCCATAGACAGTCCCCTGACAGTCAGCTGATTGGGGCGATGGAGAACCATCACTCCCTTGCGACCTGTAAAATCTATTCTCATACAAAGCTTGACGTCTTGTTCAGACAAACCGAGCAGAAAAAAAGAGCTGCTGGATGTCCTCCTTTGTTGTCTGCTGTGTCACGCTCAATTTCGTTGTTTAGTTGTTGGCACACCGGTTTGCAACGTAGCGCTACGTATCTCGCTGACACAGCCATCAGTACTGTACAAGTACTGTTCTCAGTTGAAAGGAAAGCCTGACCGATGGTTTTACTGTTCTAAACTGGACCGTACTGTACCAGACCAAACTGCACCATGATGGATGCTTAAATTCAATGCTTCATTAATATTACAAGGACTCCACTTGAAAAGCAGCGGAATTTCCATAAACCATTACACACCTTCTTCTTGCATCACTGAATGGGGCACTTGAGACTTAAAAGGAACAGGCAAGCACACAGAAACACATGGAGACACTTTTTTTTTCTGCAATTGTCCACACTTTCTCTCACATCCTGTGTCTCCACTGACACATTGGCCAATTAAACTTCTAAACTCTGACACTCTGACGGCCTTCTTTTTGAGTACCTGGAGTATTCGTCAGTGTGTCTGCGCACAAGGGCGTGTACGCTCTAAAGATACACCATCCTGGCATTTCTGTCAGGCAGTGGACTGATGCTTCTTTTTTTTTCACTGAAACTGCAGAACTTTTAAAAGACATGAGACAGCAAAAAAACAGGACACTTCTCTTCCCCTCCCTCCCAACCCCAACAAGAGAAGCTTTCATGTGTTTAGTTTTCAATCCTCTATGTCGTCACTCTAACATATTGCACTGTTTGTTTTCCTCTATATCAAGTCTTATCCATGAAGCTGAGCCAGTCTACAGACGGGAAACCAAAGCATTCTTGTGATGCCAAATGGCTCGTCCTCAACCACAGTTTAGGGATGAATAAAAAATCACCTTCAACTAAGTAAGTAAGAAAACGTCCAAGTTCCAGGTGGCCGATCACTACATTGACACAAGGGAGAGTTGTTTTTTTTGGGGAACATTTGGACAACAAATGCTCAGAGTTTTCTCTTCAACACACAGGATGGAACGAGGGATGTTAATTATTAACTGTTAATGGGTTCATTGAATTTAAAGCTGCACTTATTTTTGTTATTGTTGATGTTTTTATTCTGCCTTGGTTTGGTCTTTTGTGAGCAGAAACACTATAACTTTACATTGTGTGCTGTCAAATACTATCAGCTTCTGTTTGTTTACACCGGGAGTGCAGGAGCAGGTTTGAGCATGAAGCGTTTATGCAGTCAAACTGGTGAACAACTGTTTTTTTTTTGTTGTTTGTTTTTTGTTTTTTTCTTCAGTTCTCCAACCAGATTGCAGCTGTCTAACTTTACTAGCACAATGTTGCTGCTGCCTCCATCTGTCTTGACATAAAACAAATCCCTCTCCGTGTGCAGTGTGGGAATTGTGGGTTTGTGAATCGATGTTTAAAATGAGAATTGAAAAAAAGATGCACAAAAGGAAGGAAAATGCACAAACTTTGCAACCCAACATGAAAATGTTCGAATAATGTGAAGGTAATTCCCTTTTATTGGAAGCATACTATTCCCTGTACACACATGACACTCCCTTCCACAGGGGCCACACACTTTTGCACTACATTGTGAGTGACGGTATAATGAAAACATAATCATAAGATTTCCAGGTGGCCAGCTAAGACTGATTGACAAGACTATTTTCTTTTCAGATGGAAAGACCTTAAGAAGATGAAAAGGCCAGAGGATCTGCGATTTCCTTTCAAAGCCCTGAAAGCATGAAAGATTCAGTTCACATGTGGCAAGAAGAGGCAGGAAATCTATTGTCACACTGGACCGCAAATGCTTTTCTTTATCGGAAACACGTGGAACACCTGCAGCAGGTATGTCTGCTGCTTTGCAGATCTGAATATCCTCAAGCACCAGTGGAGAACATAAATCCACGCCGGATTATAGAGACACTGGATTATTTCCTTTGCGCCTTGAAGCAACTCAGAGTCAAGGAGAGGACAGCAGCTTGGAAGGTCCTGTGAGTCATTCCAAGTGTTTTTTGTAGTGACCGTGACCTCAGAAAGACACACTGCCACAAATTTCAGCTTTTAAAACGTGAGTGAATGTGCACATGTGTGTGAGTGTGTGTGTGGGGCCACTGACACCCTGTGGCGGACAGTCAAAGGAAAAGCAGGATGACTGAGCCTATAGCGACCTGCTAGACTGGTGATAAAAGGCCATACCTTCCCTTTAGAACCCGAGAGCAACAAAGCATCAAGTCTTTCCTCACCCTCTCGCTTTTAGTCTTGTTCTTCTCCTCTTAGTGTCTCTTTCTCTCTTTCCGTCAGGCATCTGCCACTTACTGAGAATGCCAATAGCAAAGATGAGAAAGCAAAAAAAAGAAAAAAAGATGAAAGGAGCCATGAGGAGAGAAGTAAAGAGGAATGATCCTCGCTCAGAAACCGTCCAAAAAAAAAATGGATGGATGGATGAGAACAATGATTCAAGGCGCCAAGAAGTTGATTGCTAAATGAAGACGGGCATTCAAATGAAAGGAGAAATACTGGAAGTATGTTTGTCTCTATGTGTGTGTGTGAGAGAGAGAGAGAGAGAGAGAGGAGGGAAGAGCTCTGGCATCTCCTGCTATTGGCCTTCACTGGGGAGCTGATGAATCCACAGCCACTTGACTCCTGCCAGACTCTGCCCCACACAACCACACACATGCTCTACACACACTACAACTCCATCTGTTTGACTTGTGCCAGTTTTTCCCCCCCCCTTTTAATTACCCAGCATGCCTTTCTACACTAAAATAAGCCTATTTAATATAGTGCTGAGTGTAAATGGGGATACATACTCAAACACAAAAATATGTTTGACACAATTTGTTAATGAAGACAGATGCTAAAGTGAAAATCAATTAAGCCAGCAAGACAATTAAAAAAACAAATGAAATAATGACAGTGTTTTTTTGTTTTGTTTTTTTTCTGCAATCAAAAGGAGCATAACATAAAGTGCCATTTCCTTCAAGGAGACACTTACAGTATGTCATACTTATGTCCGTCAGGTGATGGTGATTGTGAAGTAAAGGCTCAAGTCACTGTTTTATGTCACGGTGGCTGTCAAGTTTTTTTAAAAAAAAAAAAAGAAAGTAAAAGACTGCAGCTTCTCTTTCCAAGTGACAATTTGTGGCCGAGGTCAAAGATGAGCCAGTGTGCCGAGACGCGCTCGCAGTCGTGAAAAGGCCAATTTCAAACATCATTAATTACAGCCGGGCACCTGATAAACTGGATGAGTTTCAAGGATAAATGCTCTCTGTTGAAGGTAAAGCTCTCTGGCAACAAGCAGGGTTTTTTTTTTTTTTACACAGGACATCATTGTGACAGAGACAATGATATGCCAATGTTGTGGTCACTGCGTCTCTGAAGGACAGTCGTTGCTGTGAAGCTCTTAGCTACCATAGTGAAATTATTAAGAAAAGTTCCTGTGTTCTTTGTTAATTGTTTTTGGCTAAAATCATCGATGAGTTGTCACGGACAACACTACAGTATCATCACTTGCTATTTTAATGCAGTGCTGTCTTCTTACTGACGTTCACGTTTATCGGGACAAACCAATCAAAGTGGGCAATAATTTGGCACTTAAGGAAATTATAGCTGTAAATGGGCTGTACCAGTTTGTCATCTGAGATTTAGGCTTATACTGTATAATCTCATGCTCTTGCTCTGTCAGCTGGAAGCATGCAGTGCATACATGGTCTCATTATGCATATGCTAAAAGGGGCAATAATAGAAAGCTGACGTACGTGTGAGATCAGCTCCCTTACACTAGGCATAGCCTGTATTGTCAATGAAATGGGAACACTGCCACTCACTGCAGGTCTAAATAAAGATGGAATGCATTACAGGAAAGACTTGTTAGTGACCTGTTAGTAAAAGCGAAATCTGATGGCTCATTTATGCTTAACATTACATATTGTATACAGAAACAGGTCTTTCTGGGTCCATTTTCACCATGTATTCTGAAAGATTATGGACAAAAAAGAAGCGTAGTGCTCGGAATTGACTGGAGCACCTTTGCCAATAGTTCAAGCAAGATGATCATAGAAAACAAGAAAGTCATTTGGTGAGTTGAAAAGAAACGTTAGAAAAATCACTTTTTCTTTTGAGGTCAATTATCAGCACCTCCTCCATCATTGACATGTTTGTTGTTGTCAGACTTTATAAGAAATGGACGTTTCCACCCAGTTTGAAAAGTGAAGCACATGAAGTAGGAAGGAAATAGCAATTAACCACCAGGGGGCGACTCCACTGATTGCAAAAGGTACTAGACAGTGGGGGAAATGAGCCAATTTCTCACTTTGAATTCTCATTTCCCTGAGAGGTTAATGGTCTTAATTGCTAATTTCAGGTCTGATGTCAATTTTTGTAAACTTCCATAAAGAGGGAAATAGACGATACACACATACCGTGCGATTGACAGCTTGTATCGTTCAATAGGATACCAGCTGTCAATCACACGTGTGTGTATCATCTATTTCCCGGGGGAGCAGTGTGGCCAAGAGAAATATAACCATAGAGCAAAGGGGGAAAAAAACAATCCGACAATAGGACAATGTTTAGAGGAGCTGGAAAGAACTCTTGCAACAGCAGTCACACGTGTGTCACTTTGTCAAGAGGCTGATTATCACTTCTCTACCATTGCTATGTTTGTTGTTAGATACATTCCACTCTGTGCTGCCTTCAGGCACACACATCACTTAACAACCGCGCCAATGACAGGGACATGTGCAGAAGAATGTGTGTGGGCAGTGACGCGACATCATTTGAAGCACGCAGTCGTGAACATTAGTCTACAGGTAAAACCCTGAAAGCTCCGTGCAAATGCAATAGATCGTTGGTTAGAATAAATGCTCACTTCAACAAGAGTAAAAAAATCATTTTTTTGCACAGAACTGCTGCTAATGTTAGCATCGTCTATGCAGAGCCTTTAAATTCCATCAGTAGGACGCCGTGAATTATATTCATCAAACAAGTGGCGGAATGAGAGTTAATTGCTGTGAGCTTGGTTCCTGTAATAGTTATCTTAGCCCCCAGGTGAGTCATGGTCACTACATGGCATTACGCAGGCTGCTGAGAGCAGCAGAAATTCAAAGACACGAGGCCTAGTGTGGCCTCCAACATAAACCTTCATAAATCCTTTTTGGTCATTAAGATATTCCTCAGTGTAAACGAGCTAAAGCGGCACAGCTCCTTTGTTGTTTCTGTGTGGATTTTTGGGAGCTCTGATTAACACGCGGCGGTTTCCATTCTGCTGACTCCTTTGGGGACCGGCTCCGCTCCCCACCTCGTTTAAATAGGAGGGCACATTAAGGCCTGCACTTGGTCAAACAGTGCCAAAGAGTGCGAGATGAGCTAATGAGAGCCGCATGGCTCAGGCCTCCAGTGTGGAAGAAAGAAAGGAAGAAAGAAAAACCAGATTATATTCACCTGGTTTAAACAACTGTTGGCTTGAAAAGCAATCACACGCCCAGATGTTAAAAAAAGCAATAGATCAGTGTCCCACGTTGGCAAAACATAAAGCTAAACAAGTTATACCCAGGAACAAATTGGCATGATTTCATTCACAAAAGAAGAACAAAAAACATGGTTTGATGACTTCCAAAATCCAACACCACTCCAGCCTCCCATCCTCCCACTCCTGTCTCTGCTCAGCTGCTGAAAGTAGAGCACATTCTTTTATTTTTTTCCTCCTGCCTCTGTCTCTCACTCACTTTATGACTATGACCACAGCACCTGTCTGCTCCTCACATGTTTAAATCTTCTTTCTTTATGTCCCCATCGATAGCATCCGTTCACAGAAGTCCTCACATCTGTATTCGCCTCTGCTCCTCCGTGATCCCTTCAATGTACCTCTCCATCCGTCTTCCTCGCTTCCTCTTAAATTCCTGCTCCCTCAGCTGTGAATCTCTCACAGTAGCATGCCACCCGTCCTCTAATGTATGCAATATGTAATGATCACGCAGTCAGAGGTGAGGAGCACACACACACACACACACACACACACACACACACACACACACACACAAAGACGCTCATATGCCACACAGTGGTGACTTGATAATGACATGCAGATTAAACGGCAAAGAGAAAAGCATGGATTTACTGATGCTGCACTTTACAATAATCCATCCCTACACACACACAGACACACAACGGGGTTTCTCTAAATTTGTATACATGTCACAATTTTACACATAATCTTGGGCGAAACTCTGTATCAAAAATCTATGGGGCAAATAAGCAGCTTTGAAAACACTCCTTATGAATTATGCATTTGGTTTTATGTATCAGTGTGTGCGCTGCTCTGCATATACAGAGTCAAATACTTCAAGTGGAATTTTTTACTTCCCCTGTTGAGAAAAATGCTCTCTTAATTAGACTCTGTACTTTATTGGTGAAGCTCATTTGAAGTTGACCTTGCATTCAAACTGACCCGCTACAGTTTTTAACAAACCTGACCACTATGTGCTGTAGGATTGGCTCAGGCTTTGACAGAGGTGCCATTCACCCGGTTTAAGTTGATTTACCATCAATAAACTTACCATTTTGGTATTCACAATAGCTCATATTTATCTTATATTAATTTGTGCAGCATGTAGATCAATGTTTATGTACTTATGTACATTTTCGATAATCTTGGGAACACCGATGGCTGACGTCTCATGTTGACAATTTTTTAAAAGTACAGCTTTAAACACAAACCAATTTTAAAAAAAACAAACAGAAAAACACAATATTTGGGCACAGAGAGAACCAGAAGTGCAAAAAGGCTGAATACTCATTCCCGGAGCACTTCACACCTCCACTTCACATAACCTTACAATATAAAAAAAGTAAATGAAATTAATAAAAGAACGCTGACATTAGGAGGACACAAGTCAAGCCTCTAAATTATTTCTAGAACTTGTGATTGCAGATGCAGCCTCTGAGAAAATGTCAGGTCAATTGGTAGGCATGATTAAAGTTCAGAGATCTGTAGCTGATACGCTTTATTCCTGACATAAATATGGGCCAGGTGGGAGGGACAGGTCCCAGCATTTAGTGGAGGCTTCCACTGTGAAACTGCTAAATTATTCACCACTAAAGGGCAGTTTTGAAAAGCGTTAACCACCTAAGCTATCCTGTTCAATATTATACAGGTCTCAAATGGAGCCATGCACTGAATAACATACTTTCATTTCAGGGTTCTCGAAAACTTCAGTGAGTCAATTTTCACTTTTTTCCCCCTGTTACATTCAAACAATGCCAAATGAACTTTATATGGAATTATCTCAGTCAAAGAGCTGCGATATGGACCTAAAATGCCCCCAAAGTTCCTTTAAAAGCCCATTGAAAAAGCTCTACAGGCTCCGCAAGGCATGGGGTACGTCTGTGGGGTAACAACATAAGCAGTGTTTTAGCGACATAAGTTACATACTAAAGATTTAGGGTGCATTCACACCAGTGCATCAACACCCAACCGATACAAACAATAAAATCAATGATAAGACCATTTTAACTTGTTTACCACAAGACACACAGTATCATTCATCTGTCACTGTTGGTAGTGATACTGCTCCAAGTCTAATCTGATAATACGTTTTAGTATTGTTTAGTAACTGGGTTAACATCTTCTTCAAATTCATATTCAGGCCTGGGAGGAGCAATAAGAGACAAATGATTCACAATTGGAACATGATACTAACAACTAGCAACCAGCTAACGCATATAACAAGCCTATGACAAGCTGAAAGGGGTCATGTCGTCACCTCGGAGGAGGACACACTTCATTCAATAAATTGATTTCCTGCAAGTGCTTGTACACTGGGACAAGGACAGTCGTCCAATTATACGGCGTAATCGAGCAACGACCATAGCTCAACATTACTGTCCATGGAAGCGTAAATGACTTGTTGATACTTCCGTCTTCTCTCTTTCCTATTCCAGCTCCAAACTTAGATCACATAAATTTCACACATTATTAGGGAGCACTCACATTATTCGGAGACTATGAAATGTGATGAGATGTGTGTTTGGTGGGAGGTATCACCTCGCCAACAGGAAACTGCAAAAACAACAGCTATACAATTGCTGTGTCTGGTTCAAATAACAAGGTCTGGAGACGGTTCTGTGGTGTCTTTGGGGAGATAATCCATTTGTCAACCAAGCTGTGGGTTAAGGACAGGGCCCAGTACACAGAGACAGACGGAGAAGAGGAGGAAGGGATAACACTTGGCAATGGAGGCGCAAACAGAGAGGAGAGGTAAGCAAGCAATAAGGAATAGAAGGAGAGGAGAAGATAAACAGCAAGAAGAGACTGTGAGGAGATGATCAAGTGATTAGACAGATGGAGGGTGTAAACACAGGACAGAGGGAGAAGGAAAAGTGAGTGACAGTGGCAAAAGATGAAACTGGGAGCAAAGTGTGTGGGAAAGAACGGACAGGAGAGAAAGAGCCGGGGCTTCAAGATATTGAATAAAGCAATAAAACAAGCATAAGGAGCAAAGGAGTGAATGAAACAAAGGACAAAAAAAAGATGAAGACAAAGTAGAATCATAAAGACTTCAGTGTGTTTGTGTGCAGAATAAACGTTCGGAAGATTAGAGAAAAATGAAAAAAGATAGACTGAGGGTGAACCGGAAAACAACAAGAGAGCTGATAGAGAGGTGAAAGCAGAGCAGCAGAGCGGCAGCAATCAATTCCCTGTGGGAGTCACACGATCAGGGCAGTGGAGTGCAAATGTTACATTATAAACACTCAGTGGGCTACGGCCACAGCACAGGCCATCAATTTGTCCTGAATGTGCAATGAAAAATATCCTCATTGCTTCCCTGCTGAGCGTTTTCCCACATGAATGGAGTTCGACTCCCTGGACGTACAAGCAGCAGAGTTCATGTCTCATAAGGTTGGCATCCACATTGTTTCACGCTGCTCCTCATAAAGAGAGTCCTGTGTAATGGGTGAAAAAAAAAAAAAAAGAATATACGTACACAAATTCATGGGTTTGGGCCAAGTGAAAATGAACCAAACGTGGGCAGCCAGCAGGTGGTAACAAATTACTTTTATTTTGAAAGTCAGATGCCGCTGGCATCAACGAGGGGGGAAAAGAGACAGCACGGCATGGCTCCATTGCATTGCTATGTGCAATGAATGTGAAATAGTGAAGCTTTGCAGTAATTGTGTGTGAGTTGTTTCCATGATATGGCGTTTGATCTCGTAGAGGCTTTGTTATATTTTGTGAGTGCACATGGAGTGTATTCTTATTTTATTTTTAGGCATTTTGTGCTTTTTTTGTTTTAAACCCATAAATGGGTTTAAATGTTGCTTTTTCGTGTAAGATGGAAGGTCAGAAAGGGAACGATGCATGACATTTGCTGTATGATTGCCGAGTCTAAGCTCAGGTGATTTCATGTCTAAAAGAAAATGTTCCAATCTTAAATGCAGGGCAAACAGCCTAACCATCATATGCAACAGTGATGAATCACACACTGCATGGAGACAGTCGGGTACAGAAAGAGAAATAGCTAACATTAAATCATTTAGGAGCATTTCCATATAAGGCGTGGATTATCTTTGTTGTTTTATGTAAACATGAGAAGCTCATGTCTTGATCAGATGGTCCTTTGGGAGTTTTCAAAGCAGAGGGCCTGGCTTGGATGTGAGTCATACTAAGACCATTACACTCTGTAACATTTAGTTCAGGAAAAGGTCAAGCTGGGAAATGTTTCTTGTGCTCCACATACAAACCGAGACATAAATTAGAAATACAAACAGAAAAAGAAAGACCATCAAAACGGCACAGATCTTGGAGTTCAATTACAGAAACTCAATTCACATTAACAGTCTCATAATTTAAAATTGCTCATTATAAAAGATTTCTTGTAGACATTTTTTTAGGGGGTTGGAGTGTGGGAGTCTAAATAATGTTTCTGCAGGGAGCCGTTAAAGACGCGAGTGCAATAAATGAGACTAGTTTTGTCAAAAAATATTCTTTATACCTGTTACTTAGCTACACCTGGGATTTTGATTAATTTATTAACCATTCTCGGCAGTTTGACTTTATATTTGACATCCAGCCGCCCAAGAAAGCTTGTGCACCAGAGATGGACATGAGAGGGTGTACAAGAATCACATAGAAAGCACTGTAGCACATTATTTTAGCGACTCGCGTAAACACCATCGTCAAAATAATCACAGGACGCACAGCAAAAGCTTCAAAAAAAGCGAACTTTGACATTTTAAGCACTTGTTTGTGAGTTAATGCAGTAAGTATGGACCAGATCTTGTGCCTCCAGAAGTAAATGGTTCTCATCGTGCATGGATATGTTGAGCTCTTTTAGGTTAATGGGCTTGGATCGAGCCTGAGAGGATTGCAAGCAATAATACCACGGCGTTCTGTGGTTTAATTTCATTGATAATATCACCTTGGTGGCCTAAGCCTAAGCTCTCATTCATTTGGTGCTATCAAATCTCTGCCATCTCCCCCTCGCTCTCTCTCGCTCTCCTTCTTTCCCTGTCTAGCTGAAGTATTGCTACTGTGTTTAAGTTTACTTTGGATTGTGTGGTCAAGGTTGAAAATGAATAACTCATAACATCTTCCTACTGTATACTGAGATCCTCACACACACACACACACACACACACAAATATGCACATGCCAGAGGCATCTTTATTATTGAAATTCCCACAGCATGTGTAGAAGAATAGACGCCTCCCCACAATTATTCCGTGCAATTACTGACGTTGGGTCACATAATAGCTGGTTTTCATTCATTCAGCTGGGTTGTTTCCCCTTAAGTCCGCCCGTTCTTCTTCTTTGCCGTTATTTTTCATACCCTGCCCTCAGACTGGCTGCGTCAAAGCCACACTAATTGCATTGAGGATCAGCCTTTAAAGGGTTGCTATGGTGACCAAGAGGGCCTTCGCCGTGCCACAAGCATTGCTCACTTTCCTTACTACCTAAAACATGATCACCCGCAATTTCTCCCTCTCTCTTTTCGTCTTTCATGCGCTAACTGTACTTCCTCATCTTTACTTCCCCACGTTGCTCTATTCGACACTTTATTTTTTATTTTCTTTCCCCACTTTTCCATGCAGCTTCATAAAACAGAGAGGGGATGAGTGTTCTAAAGATGTGGGAGGAGAGTACCTCACCAGTAAACACTGGTCACACATGCGTGCACCCATATAAACACCCCTGACCCATGTGAGTAAAGTGTGGTAGCGTGGTATACTACTTCATATCAATCAGTGTGTTATGCCTGGCCGTATTTGTATAAAAGTTACAAGAATGTCTCCATAAATGGGGCAGCTATCATGGGAAAGATGTTGACGCTGATGTAAAGAGGGGTCTTATTAATGTGACACCTCAAGTTTTGCGTGTAAATAGATTAAGGTCTGTACATACTCCTGGAGAACAGAGAAATTTGTTCTCACTCCCAGGCCTGCGAGAAAAATAATAATTTTCTTGCTGCCCTTGTTTGGGAGTTCTTCCAGCTTATTCCTTTTTCTTGTGCGGTGTCCGACAACTATTGTGTGTGATTGGCCAGAGATTTTAAGTGGGCGTGGTTAACGCTGTCATTCCCTATGAGGACTTCCCAGGAGTTATTAAATATGGAGAGTCACTGATGTCCAGTTGAAAGTTTAAAACAAATCTAAAACTCAGGATTTGACATGTGGTAGAGAATCACACGGATGGAAGAAGAAAATCCACATCCACAGATACAAACACATGCCCCCAGTTAACATGGTCAAGAAAGGTAACAAGTAATAATAATAATAATAATAATAATAATAATAATAATAATAATAATAATAATAATATGTCATCTGGAGATAAAATGAGACAGACAGAAACTTTTTGGATATCACATTGAGTTGTGCAAATGGTTGCAGATTAAGTGGCTGTTATCTGTGCCACCTGCTGTTTAAACTATAAACAAGTCAGAGTGTGTGTGTGTGTGTGCGCGTTGTGAATGATGGTTATCCACAGCTCAGCTGGGTGCTGATACAAAGTCAGCACCAGGGGAAATCAGCGTCCCAGTAGATTTGCCAGTTTATAGCACACACACATAAACACACACAGTCCTTCTCTCCACTCATACACACACAAAAAAGTTTGCACACGCAAATAAATAGTGATGAGCAATAAAGCGAGTAAAAAAAAAAAAAACAGCCTTTGCAGCTCTGTTGAGCAGCATAACCTGAGCATGAAGAGGACATTACTGCAAAGTGTCTGTTTTTCTTTCCCTTCATCTCCTTCATTCCTGGGAGGCATGGATTGTGTACGTGTGTGCGCGAATGTGTGTGTTTATGTGTGGTATTTCCACGACGAGTTAAACTCAGTGAAGGTAAAACCCCCTACTGGTGCAGCCATTTCCTCTTAACATCAGCAGCCATACAAGCCACAGGGAAAACTATACTTTCTACTTACCTCTGCCTCCCTTTCTTCCTTTATCCTTCCTTATGCATCTCCACCCTCTCACACCTTTCTTTCTACTGTCTTCTCTTCCCCAATCTGTCTCCATGACTCCCGCTTTCTTTCAATCTCCATCTGCCTCTTGTTTTTTTCCATGCACGTCTTTCTTACTCCTCCGTGCTCTTTCTCCAGCTTTCCTCTTCCCGCCTTCAATAATTCAAGCCGCTTTTCTCCTGCTGTGGAGTAGTGCAGTGCACCTAAGAGTTTGAACATCACTGAGAGAAGACAGTGTTCTTGAAGGTGTGTGTGTGCGACATATGGGAAACTATAGGGAAAATGGCTGCAGCACCTTGGATGCATGTGATTATAAATATGTGTGTGGCTACTGTAGGCTGCTTTTGTGCAAGGTTTGAGCGTAGAGGTGATATTCAGGCGGACAGACAGGTTGAGAAACAGATTGTTTCTCGTATATATGTAAATCACCTATATCCTTTTTACTATTCAGAAATGAGAGCAGTAATTATATATTTACATTCATTTCCCCTCTCTAATTTGTTATTTAGGACACTTTATAAATCATGTTTCATGTGAGGTCTAATCTGGTTGAGATTATCAAGGTGGAGGAGAAGCTACACTTCACTAAAATGTGTAGCATCACCTTGGATTTTTTTCCATGGTCAAATTTACATCTATTAAGTTCCAAATCAGCAGCTAAATTCAAGTTTTTAAACACTTATTTTTCATTTTTGTATTGCATTTTAATTTTATTCTACTTGCTGCAATGCACAGGACAATAAACGTCCTCTATTTTGTATCTTTCCAATTGTAAAGACAGTCAATTTGTAAAATGTGCCAAAAAGTCAGGGAAGGGACACGCAGATGGACGAGAAAGATAGCCATGGGGATACAAAAACAAAACTCAAACTGAAACGTGTGAACATCCCATCTTGCGCTGTACATTTGAATGAAGCTGGTGAATCCTACAAGTCTGCCACTCACTTGAGGCCCCTGGAGAGAGAGGAGCTATGAAAGAGAACATAGGGAAAAGACGAAGCCAGCGCTGAATTTTAGGTCAAGTACGAAGGCAGGGAAGGAATGTGCTTGAGTCCGCCTCAAGAGCATTCAAATGGGAAACCATTTGACTTGACAAGGACATTAAAATCCAATATATTCACATTATGAGGCCCGTGCATTTCTGAGGTTATTTTGGACAGCTACTCCTCACATGGCGTGCACACATACACACACAGAGAAAGAGAAAGAGAGAGAGAAAGAGAGAGAGAGCAACCACTCTACTGGACTGTCATCAGCAATATTATTTGAGATTTGTCACTTCAGGCACTTGACTGCGATCCCACTGACAGAGTAAGCCAGATCACTCTTCATGAGTGCTCAGCACACTGATGTCCATGGACAGAGATAGGTTTGAAAGCCGGGGAAGGATGTGACTGTACACACAAACACACGCACGCACAGAGAGATGTGTGAGTTCACATCCTCTGACTCCTGAAGCACACACACACACACACACACACACAGGGCCAAATGCCTGCAGTGCAACAATAACAGTCATTATAATAAAGTGGTCAATGATCATTGTTTATCATCAGTTTAAGAAATATCCATATGTGTGGCATAGAGGTGCAGGCTGGAGTCCACTCGCTAATGGGATGGTGAGTGTGACATTTCACCAGTCTAAGTATTACTCCCACAATTATCTCTTGACATTTCTGCATCTGATTCATATTTAGGCCTCTGTCACTGGATGTGTGAGTTTGTGTGCGCGCGAGAGAGAGAGAGGGAGAGAGAGAGAGAGAGGGAGAGGGAGAGGGAGAAAGGACACGTGTGTTCGTCCAAAGTGGATGATTAATCAAACATTTACTGTTGTAACATCCAACTCTGTGGTGTCAGGCTCTAAGAACCCAAAACCAAACCTGGGATGGGATTTTTTGGACGGAGGGGTAAAGGTAATGGTACACTGAGCAGCACTGATATGCTCTCACTTTACCTGGGTTTAAGGAAGAACTCACCGTGTGCATGTGCGAGTGAGTGTGTGTGTGCTTGGCTGTTCCTTCTACACTGCCCAACTTCAAAAGCAGTGTCTCGACTTTAATCTTTTCTTCTACTGCACTGCAGACCCGGTGAAAGAGAGAAGATGAGACCGACAGACACAGAGAGAGAGGGGGAGAGAAATCACTTCTCTTCTAGCACCTTTTTTTTTTTTACTAATACCAATATCACAGCCTTATTAGGCTGACAAAGCATTTTTTTGCAAAATTTCATCCATTTTGCTTTCTCCTTCTTTCATCTTAAAATAAATCCACATAGCTCACATAATTACTGCATCCTTCCCTCACATTCTGGTCACATGGTGTTGGTAGCGTATGTCTACCTTTACAGCCTGTGCTTAATGAACCATTTACATGACATTATGGTTTTTGGAGCGTATTAAATTTTAGGGTTGTCACTTTTTCTTTTTTTTTATTAAAATCTCAGATATTTGTTTGGGAAAAAGTCATTGGATTTTACATTTTTCTATTTACATGTTTCCTCTGTCTGTTCCTCTCCTTATAACACACTGACATAATCTCTCTCCCGGTGCAAACCATGGACCCACACATACAAAGCAATTACAGTATTTCTTAATCCAACCCGAGACCCAGCCCAGCCTGTAAACATAATTCATGTTTGCTGTAACATTAATTAGAGACATAACATCATCTGGAATGTATCTAAGTAGGGCTCATTTGAGACACCCTCTCTCCGACTCTCTCACTCGGCTTGTTATTGACGTCGTGATGCAACGTGACACAATGATAACTGATTTTGTGGTAATCACTTCTCGGGGCTTTCAGTCTGCTGCACTCTCACATCTGGACTGGAGATGGGTGGTGAAATGTTGTGGCCTTCACAATAAAGCTAACTGTTTAGACGTTATGAGTAAACAGCATGATTATTGTAATCTCAGTCTTCTCCCGCGTTGACTCTGACCCTTAATTTACTTCAACATTGTGCTGATTATTTTTGCAGGTACCTATCTCGGTGTAGTTCTGTGCGGCGCAAAGTCACCCACACATGCTGACTGTGTAAACACACGCCTCCCACCACATATACTGGCTGGCCTTGTAGTGACTTACAGTAATAGCCTCATCTTTCTTCCTCGGGCTTGCAGACACAAACATACACAGTCACAATGCTTTGGAAAGTGTTGGTGCAGTGAGGTGAATGTATCAGGCATATTAAGTCATACCAGGATGGGGCTGAGCGGCGAGGTGGGGGCGGGAGAAAGCTAGCACTATAGCTCCTTGCGATTTCCACGGCGTCAAAAATTGAAAAGCCAATTCCAATCGGACCCCGGTAATGAGAAGTGACCTGAATGGCTGCACAGAATATGGAATGAGGGAAAGAGAGAGTGAGAACAAAAGAGAAATACAGAAGAGCAAAGGGTGGGGGGCTGGGGGGGGGCAAATGACCTCCATCCTGAAAAGTCTTGTTTGAATATATGGGTACAAAAGAAACCACATGATCTGACAATCAGAGGAACATCTTCAAGATTAAGGCTGATTTAAAAAAGAATAGAACTGATTTTTTTTGGTGGGGGCAATGGGTGATACATTTAGATGACATAAAAAAAACGATAGTCCACTTTGACTTTTAATATTCAGACCACAGTCAGAGTCAATCTGCCCTGGGTGCTCTACGCATGCAGCACAGTTCCTGCCTCCTGGGTTAATAGTGAAATTAATAGAAGACAACAGAGACAAAAACATGGCGAAATTGTTGAGCAGACCTATTTTAAGCCCAGTAAGTAAGTTCATGGATGATAGGGAGACTCAAAATGACGCTGAGTGGCAACATGCTAACAACTAGCAGCAAGCTAAACCAGAAACCGCACACATCGCCACCTAGTGAAGCGGAGGCAGACACATTTTAGTCAATAAATCAATTCCCCATAATTGGGACGACTACAAGGACAGTGGTTTAATTAAGTGCCGTAGTCAAGCTCAACTTTACTGTACTTGTAAATGTACTGATTGAGAGGATCAATATCAATCTCATCCTTACAGTATGTGTTAAAAATCAGCTGGAGTCAGCACATGTTTGCGTCCTGTGTAACAGTAAATCTGCAAAACAACCTGCAAAAGCTAAATTGATCCTGTGTAAAGTTCACAAACACACACATCTACATTCAATCATGGCTTCCTCACTGGACTCATGATTTGATTCTGTTCGATTCCACACGGCGCGGTGACCTTTTTTCATCAATCGGTCGATGCAGTCAGAAAAATATGAATATTCTTCGCAAATGAAATTGAAATGTCCCACGCAAAGACAAAGCGAACGCTTCTGCAGTCGCGCTGCAGCTTTGAGCAACTCTACAATGAACAAGCGGCGCTAGCGGTGCTGTAATTATGTGCAAATTATGTAATTATGTCGTTGCATTAATGCAAAATCATCCACATCCACATCGTGATGCATCTTAGAGACTGTTGTTCTCAACATCCCTACAGCCTGCTCTGTTATTTATTTGAACATTAGAGAAACGTGACATTTTAAAAAGGCTGTTATTCTTTATCAGGAAGCTGCGTTGGTTTCATTCACATCAACACCTGGCATTGATGACTGAAGACTGATATGATTGTTCATTGCAAACCGAAAGAAAAGACATGATTAATCAATCAGAACTCGATATGACACATGATATGAGACTGTCCTCAAACTGCAACACAATCCCAATGTTTCCTTTTAAGCTGAACGTTACCTGTGTGCCAACATTTGCTGTTAAATCCACTGCTCATATTACATTTCACCCCCCCTGACGCTCCTGCCCAACATCCACCGGAGTCTACTTTCCTTTAGGCAACAAGAGGGAGTGGGAGTGACAAAACCAGTGCCTGGATAGCAAACATTAATACTTAATATGTTCTAGGTTCATGTTATAATCTATTCCACAACTGCCCGAAATAAATGAGTCATTTTAACATCTGACTTTCCTGCTTGTGTTGAATAAACAAGAATACACAAAATGCATTTGTAAGTGTTTTCCCTCTTCACTGTTACTTGCTCTCAATCCTTATCACATACACTGTATGTATATATATCAATGTTCATTTGAAAGATCCTATATTACTTCATAAAATCCAAGCAACATTAGCGTGGAAACTGATCCATCTCTAAATGAATCAACA
This sequence comes from Solea senegalensis, assembly GCF_019176455.1. Classification (NCBI taxonomy): domain Eukaryota; kingdom Metazoa; phylum Chordata; class Actinopteri; order Pleuronectiformes; family Soleidae; genus Solea; species Solea senegalensis. The sequence continues at coordinate 11,668,836 of NC_058039.1, read as the reverse complement.
CCTAATGGAATCTAATCCAATCCTAGGAAACATGTCGTGATACCTGATAATCTGATAATGTACAGTGTACACAGTTTCTGATGGCTGTGACTGCATTTCACATTTCAATTACCACAAGTCAACATAAAATGGAAACAAAATAACTAATAAATACTCTTCTACCAAGTTAGAAAAACAACATCTTCAGAAAGCTTATTTAGTCCTTAACTGGCTATTCTCTCTTCTGTCACATTTCATCTCTTTCATCATTTCTCATTCACTCTCTCTCACCATTGTATTACTGTCGTCCTCCTTTGATTTGGATTTTCACCTCACCCTCACCCCTACCATCCTCCCCCTTTGATTCATTCAGTATGTACAGCACCTTCATCCAATCTCTCTCCCTCTCTCTCTCCTGTAAACCCATCCCCCAACCTCCCAAGCGCCCCATCACCACTGACCCTTACATCTCTCTTCTTCTCTTAAACTCCCTGTTGGCTTTGCCCTGACCCTCACATTGTCCATCTCCCTCCAAACCCAATGGATTGAGGCTGAGGCCCTGGTACTGGTTGTAGAAAAATGAGAAGTGGGAGGAAAGGAAGAGTGTGTGTGTGTGTGTGTGAGAGAGAGAGAGAGAGCTGAGAAAAAGTGAAGTTAGGGAATGTCAAGAGTGAATGACAGGGGAAATCATGTAAGATGGAGAGGAGGTAGCTACCTATACACATGAGCAATAGGATCAATTTGTGACACACACACACACACACACAGGAAGCAAAGAGGAGAGAGAAGGGAGGGGAATAACATAAATACCAGGTACACACACAGAGGTGTCCTTTTAGAGACTCTCATTGACAAGTTTTGGTCCCCATGAGGACAAGGTCAAAGTTTATGACATAAAAGGTACGTACACACGTACACACACACACACACACACACACACACACACACCCCCACAATCCCCATTGTTCTGTTTCCACATGAAATTCCACAAAACAAAATAAACATAAATTATTCTCAACAAGTCTCTTAACTGCTTTGAATTTGAATTTGCTGATGGACCTGTGACCTGTATGACACCGCCGTTCGCCCTAGGTCAGCTGGGATTGGCACCAGCAGCCCCGCGACCCTCATGTGGAGGATAAAGCGGGAGACAGTGGATGATTAAAAGGAAAAAAATTTGCTCATGACTTGCATATTACTGTACTCTAGTAATCTGAGGTAATAAAATGCTCTCAGCTTGCAAGAGTTGAAGCTTCCAGCCTCTGTGTCATTTGGACCAAACTACTAACACTTTTGCATAATTAGTTTGAATTCTACTGTAGAGGTAGAGTCCATTCACGCTGGACTTCACGCGGCGATTTTTGACACAGTCATTCAGTCATTTTCTTGTTCTTAGAATTCACGGGGCGGTCGGGGACTCGTGCATGAGTCATACCGCGGGCTCTCTGTGAAGGCCATTGTCCAGGGGACAGAACTGACAGTGTAACATCACCAGCTCTATTATGATCTCGGGGGATATGAGTCATCTCCCCCACCATCTAAGGCAAGTTGCCACTTTGACTTCCACAAGACATGTGATGTCAGACTTTTTTTACTCCCAGTCATAATACAGTTGTTTTGATGACACGCTGTTGGCTGCTGTTCTCTAATTGCATTGTTTAATGCGACTCCTGACGCAGCTAAATATGTTTATGATCGTCCTCCGAAGACCTGGCGCTCCGTGGTGAAATGGCCCTTTTCCTTTTTGGACAGTAACATTTTTGTGAATCGAGTTGTCTGCAAAATGTGCTAATGATCAAATCTCACCTCCTCGGGTGGCGGTAAGATGAAAACAAAAGATTTGGGGCAGGTTTCACAGGAGAATAAAACGGTTTATGATGAGGCTGGAGTCACAATTTATGTCTGCGTTGGAGGAAACCATGTGTGCACGTAGGCTCGGCATGGAGACAGCAAGAGCCGTCTTCTGGTTTTCACTCGCAAACATAAAACCATTACTTTGGAAGCCATCTGCTCTCCATATGAACGAATGAACATCCATCTCTCTTTCAACCATGAGACACAGTGACAGATGTAACTCCAGGTCTATTTTAGGTTCCTTAAGCCCAAAATGGCATCTTCAAATCAAAACAAGTCATGCGACACAAAGAACTAAATCAGAAAATCTTCGTAATTGGATGGAACCATCAGATAATTTGATGGTAGCTTGAATATACACGGATTATAAGAATAGCTTTAATTGCTCCTGCTTCTGATCTTTGCTCAGTGACAAAATGCTGACAGGAAATTACCCCGAACATCGTGTGATCATCCTCACAGGATCCGTGTCGAACTTCCTGCGGTGAATTAAATGTGTGGCAATTGAAGTCAACACTAAGGACGAGCTAGACGCCAGAATAGCACGACTGAAATGAGGGGAATACAGCCATGCCTATGCCTTTCGGGGTTCATTTCCTGCACATCTACTACATACAGTACATACACACTGAAATGCACACATAACCACACACAGACACACCCATAGGAAGGGTGAATGTATTGTATTAATGGATGCTGTAGGTACCAGAACTCTGGCTGTGCACCCCCATAGTGTCGCATGCCTACTAATTTGCCCGCTGGTGTCACTGCATTTGCCTCCAATGGTTTACACAGTGGGAATTCAAAAACAACACAATAACCTCCGAGGTTGTGTTATATGTTAGAAAACAATACTATTAATGAAATTACAGCCAGCTGTTTCAATTTATTCATTAAAAAAAACAAAAAAAAAACTTTATCTCTGCGTTTTACATTGCCAGATTTGTTTTATTATTATTATTTTCTCATTAGCTGTGGTTGTCACAGTGCAGACATATAGGTCAGAGTCCCCGCAGTATCATGTCAAACCACTGGACCTTTGCTCCCATATAAAGCTGTCAGGCCGGAGCTGTCTGACAGCTGTGGGCTCCTCCTGCTCAGCTCCTGGCAGCAGCTGCTGTCTCTGGCCCACCTCCAGGCGCCCCACATTTAACCCAAATGCATCCAAATTGGAAATTAGCAGCACTGCTATAAAGGCACGGTGAAAAGTTAAACTAGAATTTTGGGCTTGTTCAAACCACCTCCTTTTATTCCACTGCTGGTGGAACAAAAATAAACGAGGATTTAAGTGTAGCAGATATGCATTGACTATAAACAAACACATTGTTATTGTCAGAACATTAGCTGTGGTGTCAGCTAATGTCAAAGGGCCACAGGTCTAAGCGATGGCATCTCACCACAGTTTGAGTGCCCCTTATATTAATGTACAATTTTCTCAACTTTAATTTATTTGACTTTGCTTTAAACTGTCACTGAAATACTCAGGTGGTTGTATATAATACTGGCAGGTGTATTGTCATTATTTATTTTTTCATATACTATTTATTTTTAACGGTGATGTGTGTAGCTTTTATTTTATTGACTGTGAGTCCAAAAGTATATCATATTGCGTCGTATCATTATATCACACAGTATTATAATATTGAAATGAGGTGTTGAAAGTATTTTCTAAACTACTTGTAAATTCAATAACATTACAATCACCATGAGAGCAGGCAGCAGCAGCAATCACTGTATTAATCTATACTTAAATATTGAAATTAACTTTATAACAATATTCCATCTGATACATTCAAACCTGGAACACTGCAGTCCTCACTTTGTTAAAAACCTCTTGCTCCGCTGCGTGATCCACGTTATACTTTCTTTAGATCAGATTATAACACGTGTGCCTCTGGTGACACGCAGAGTGGCTGCATGCGGCCCAGCGATGAATCCAACTCCAATGGACAGCACCCTGGAGAAGGCCCGGCATTGTTGGAGGTGTAAAAAATGGAGCGTTTATGAGAAAGAGCACTTGACAGTCGACACTCTTACACGCGCTGTACCACACTTTTGACGGACGGCAAAATATTTGACAGGATCTCTGCTTCATCTGCTTCACAGATTACACTCCGGTTCAAACACGGGCCCCCACAGAGACAGAGAGAGACAGGGGAGAGAGAAGACACTGTGTGTGCCTGTGAGTTTAATTTTTAATTATTTTTTTTGACTGAGAAAAGTCCACCGAGGACTTCACTTCTCAAAAATCTCTTTATCTGCCCTCTCTCTTTCTCCGTGTTCCATGCCATCTACCGCAGCACACTAGTCTCTCCATCACACCCCAGTGTGAGTCAGCGCCCCATTGATCAAACACCGTCTAGTCCTTCCTCTCCTCCATTTACATCTGCCTCTCTTTCTCTCCGAGAGACTGTCGAAGGCAGCCACACATGAACGTCTCACCTGAGTGCCCCCCACGCCCTCTGACGGAGCTTGTATTCTTGAGAAGTAAGACGCTCCCTTTGAGGTATAACAAGTGAGAGAGAAAACAACATGATCACAAACAGGGCTCGCTCTGTCTTTGTTTACCCCACTTATTTTACTCAAGCACAAGCTCACGGTAAGGGCAAACTGGAAAAGCTTGGAAAGCACCAATAAAAAAAGTGTCCCATTTCGGCTGAAGCCCACGATAAAAAAGCTGTGTTTGAACAGAGAGAAGATTCACAGGAGGTGTGAAAAAACTGGGCAGCTCATGTGATCATGGGGGCAGAATAACCCCGACACTCATTAGTGCAGCAGCTTGTGAGAAATGGATATGTCACTAATATGTTTCATAAGTGCAGGAGATGAGATCCGATTACATTTTCAGTATCATCATCATCATCATCGGAGGGGGGGGAGCAGATACACAGGGTTGTGTTGGTAATCATAGCTCTACTTCGACTTAATGACTAAATTCTCCAAAGCACGCAAACACCGTCTTTCCACTCGCTCGCCCCACAGGTGTGAGCCGAGAGTCACTTCAGCTCTGCAGCTTTAAATGTAAATTATGTGTCGTGGAGGCAGGGATTTCTAGATTTCAAAGTGATCATTTCAGATTCAGTGCGCGTTTTTGAACCACAGCACTGCAGTCTATTTTCCCACAGCTTAAAGGTGATGGCTAATGAGAAAGCAGGCAACAGGGGGGGGGTGTATTAATTGCTGCGACGTATTATTTACAAAATAAATGCGTTTTAAAATTGAGTCAACACGGTGTCACTACTATTAGAGAGTCAAGGTTTAACACACTGTACGTGGAGCAGTTGGGAATTGAGTGTGTACAGTCTCATCTCTTATCCGCTTAAAGGATGTGGCTGTGGTGAAACTTTGATTTGTGAATAAGGCTGATTTACGGATGGGAAAGGAAATATTATTTCTATGAGTGTATGTCATGCTGATTCATGTTCTGACTTTGACTTTGTACAGCTCGCCCTTGTCCTTTTGCCACGCGGTGCAGTGCAACCTCAGGCAAACAGCTGGTGTGAAGCGAAAGTGCAACTGTCACGTCAACACCGCACCTGCAGTATTTGAAGGCTCCAATTATGCACAACAGTAATTAAACTGTTGGTACAAATTACTAATTACCAATGCGGAATTATCGGCTTTTTTTATATGAACCCATGATGCCTGTTTGACTGTGAAGTGAACTTTCTGTCATCTTTGTATTAGGAATTTTACCATTTATTTAAAACTGTAGTGCACAACCGTGAAATATAAATGAGTGTTTTCTTACATTCAAATCACTGTCAAATGAGTTTTCACCCTCTCAGCGCCACGTAACTTTCTCGGTATAGTGGTGTTTAGATGTTGTGTTGCAGTTTTGACCTGTGAGACAGGTGTGTACACACAAATGCTCTCCCGCAGTCAGGTCTGATAAAAATTGAGCACATTTTCGGATGAAGTAGACGGCATACAAATAATGTCACGTCATTTCTGTCCATGAAATTACTTTATTTCCAATCAGATTGGAGATTGGAAATAAAGTACAAGAGTCAAGGCTGAGATGGTTTGGTCGAGTGCAGAGTGGAGAGAGGTAGTGGACAAAGGATGTTGAAGATGGAGCTGATGGGTAGGAGAAGGTTCATGGCTGTTTTGATGGGGGACATGAGGACAGTTGGTGAGGAGGACACAAGGGAAAGGACACGATGCAGGCAGATCTGCTCTGTTCATGACCAACCAAACGCAGAATAATAACATGAACAACAACAGAAATTACACACTATAGCATGGAGAGAAAAGAAATCAACATTTCAACAGTAAATGTTCAGTTTAAATTCAAATGTGCGTAATGTGCCTGTAATACAATTACAGTTGCCAGTGTTCTACAGTAAGTCCACACTCATCAATCACCACTTTCAACAATCTAGTCAGTATCCGCGCACAATCAGTAGCCGCGCACTTTGTAGAGTGTGTGGCCTTAAGCTGACTTCAACAATCAGCAGTCCTGCCATCGCTGTGCATTCACACATTACACAATTGAATTGCCGTGGAAGGGGTCACACACAGAGGAGCCGCTCTCATCTTATATAAATACTTGAAGAGTTCACAAGCGGATCACGTGCCAATCTAGGACTTTGCGTCGCAAAACCTCTCAATGAAAAGAATCAGGCTGAAAAGTGGAAAATTGTAACCTGTGAAACCTCATCAGACTTTTCGGGCACCTTGACTTGCAACTTGACTTTGGTCAAGCCAATTACTGTGAAGAACAAATTAATTGCCAGTTTGAATGAGTTTGAACTTGACTTTGTGAAAGAGAGATTTAATCCAGCTGAAAGAAAACCTTTTTCCTCGATGTGTAAACTGACAAATCCATGTGTAATGAGGAAATCATTCTCTAAACTAGTGCCACAGCAACCATCTGAAACCCCCCGTCAGTAGAGTTAGTTTATTTGACAGTGCCAGTACAAAACTACAACAAATCACTGTCGGAAAAATAAAAACAATTTCTCTTATGACAATAATTAATAAGAAGGAGTTAGGTTTTCGCAAAAGGCTTGCCTAACCCACAAGTCAACTTTTATAGTGAACCAAGCAGGCTTATGGCGTAAAGAAAAAAAAAATAAATAAGTGACTCCACTGACTCCTTCCTCTCTCTTGGTATCAATATTGCAAGCTTGCGAGCGGGTGTATGCATGTCACCATCAGTGGTGCCTGGCAACAATGCCTTCAGGATCTGCTGCATTATTCAGAGGGCCCAACAAACACTAGGGCCCTGCCATTATCTATTTAAATCTGAGCAAAGCCATGTCCCACTGAAAACGTGTACTCGCACCACTACCTTCCCCGCTTGCATGAGAGAGAGCTGTGGTGGAGGAGGAGGAGGAGGAGGAGGAGGAGGAGGTATACGGGACCGCTCGATGTAAGAGAGATGGGAAAACATGCAGAGGGAGAGTGATGGGGAGGCTGAGACGCTGTTGTTGGGTGTGGGTGAAGAAGGTCGCGAAGAGATGAGCGCAGAGGAGGGATGGAATGAGGCATGACAGCTATTACGGGAAAAGGCAGGAGAGTTAAACAAATGTAGTGAAATAAAAATAAAAATCGGAGACAATGTCCACAAAATGGAGGCAGATAATAAGAGGGCATTAGGGGAAATAGATGTGGAGAGCGTGAGGTAATGAGAGGAGAGGAGGAGAGGGAAGAAGGAGGAAGGACATGTGAAAGTAGGATTCATAAGAGATGGAATTGAGGAGGCAAGATAGAAGGCAGGAAGGAAATCAGAGAGGAAGAAGACGATCAGAATAACTGAAACTGTGGGGGGGAGGCGTGAAGAAAATGAAAAGAAATAGTGCACCTTTGCGAAAGGAACAGCCACCGGACTATGTAACATTAACAACTATTCCTCTCTATCATTTTATACCCTCCATTATCCATCCATCACAGGACTGCTATCCCTTCACCCCGAGTCATCGATACAATCACTCATCCACTCCATTAGGCCATCATATCACTGTCATTTATTCCTACTCTCTCTCCCTCCGCTCCGGCTCGTCAGTCCCTTGATTATCATGAGGTGGAGCGCGTCTCTCGCGTGGGAGGAAAGCCCGACTTAAATCACGCAAACATCCATTTTGAACGAAATCATTTAATGTGCATCACATATTCTGACGTCATTCCTCTGGTAAGAGATCATTAACGGACACCACGTCCTGTCGCCGGTGATGTGTGTTACAGCTGTCAGGTATGAGCTGTGTTGTGTTGCCCCCTCATTGCTTGCAGCAGCATTCCGTTTATAAGCGTGCAGAGGTGAGCGGACCATACCAGAGGGCCGGTTTGAAGCTTTCAGGATGTACACTGGTGGCTGCGTTATTGAGCTGTGTGTGTGTGTGTGTATCAGAGGCAGTGCCGACTCCCTTTCGGGGATTTTCCAATTAGCTTTTTTGGCCACTGATCCCAATCAAATCATTATACTGTTGAGTATTTGCTGATACCGAGTTCTAATCTGATGTTGGTATATGCTTAGATAAGAGCAGCACACTACAGCCTTTTTTTAAATGGACACTGTGAGTAAAATAAATAATATTCCTGACTGGAGTTTAGAGGGAAAGAAGAACAGAGCAGAGTCCTGCTGTGAGGCTGCAGGTAGGGCTGGTAGAGAAGGAGGGAGAGTGAGAGAGAGAGCGACAGAGAGAGAGAGAGGGGATGCAGCTAATCTGTAGCTGTATTTGTGCACGATGTGTCCTTAAACTGTGACTGGATGCGATGTATGTTTGTTAAACAGGAGTGTTTCCCTACAAACACTGACGGGTGTCACTGTAAACCCGAGTTACAGCGACACTGACCCCACCCAAGCGGATGAAAATGAGAATTTGTACTGCAATATGTCCAATTACGTCAAACACATGGAACATGGGAATAAATGTCACGACGAGTCTGCCCCCAAATAAAGCTCCGCTACGAAGAACATGGTCACTGGTAATAAAGTGGCTGAGTGTGTTGACTGCCGAGCTCCAGTCGTCTCAATAAAAAAAAGAGTCAGAAGACATCTTTACCAATAACTTATGACGTTTAAAAAAAAAAATAGCTTGGAATGATATCTACTTACTGGAAAGAGATGCTTGAATTGAATCTTTTTGTGTCACAAGTTACAATTCTCCCTTTCAGGTGAAACATCTGATGTGTGGGAGTCTGCACTATAGCTGCACATGACATTGAAAGGCTTTGTCTTTTAGCATGATACGGCACGAGTATAAAAAGAGGCGCTCCTTCACTAGCGATCACATCCCAATGCATGTGAAGTGCATTCACAGCCGTGCTGCTCAGAATCGGCTCATCTGAGAGAACATGGGAAGCTCACTTCAGGGTTTAGAGTTATTTTTCCATACATTCTTACATATATTCTGCAACCGAAGACCTTAGAACAAGGACATTGTTGAATGTTAAACTATAATGCTATAATAGTGTCTTTATTTCAGTCAGATCAAGCTAATGACGAATAGAGTGAGAAATGGGACTTGTACGATCCTTTTTACAGTCATCATGTTGTGAATTTATGAATATGCAAAGATGCATCACATTATCAAGAAACGTCATGAGCAGAGATTGAAGAGATACAGTATGTCCATGAGTGTTTACTCATACATCATGTCTGTAATGTCACTGGGGGAACGAGGGAGCCAAATGCAGCACATAACGTTCCCAAAAAAAATTAAGTTTTGATAAAACTTATTTGCTGAATTGTTCAACTTTTTATGAACCCCAAAATGTATTGATTCCTAACAAGCCGCCATATAGTGGAACATGTCTCAGAAAGACTGTCGAGGAGGAAGTGGAACTGACACTAACCAGGATATGACATTGTTAATTCTGTTCTCTTTCACGTAACTGCCACACAGCAGCTACAGCTTCAGCTACACTGACAAAAAATCAAATGTCATCAGGTATAGCATGCAAAGCATTCATCCCAGTTTCTGTTTACATACATGACCTGTTAAGACTGATATTCTTACGACAATATAATTCTACAATGAAACAATCCGTTTATAATGTGGTTCTATCAACACGGTCATGCAGAAAAATACATATCTTTTCACAGCTGGGTGCCTAATGCTTACATTATTTCCACAGCGCACTATTGCCATGGGAACTGTGCAGAATGTGAGTATTCCTCTCGACCATTTCTATAGAATATGTTTAGGATATGCAGTGCAAACAAACCTCTCCCTCACAGCAGTTTTTTTAAGGCATATACTGTATAAACCAGGAGGAATGGTGGCTGTTGGATTTATGCTATTGTGGTTTTTCATTGTAGAAGGCCTCATAATATGAAAAAAAACACACACACACACAGAAACACATTCACACACATGAATGGAGTCGTAATTTTCATTTGATATGACGCACTGAACTCGGAATCGTGCGGCGGCTGGCCCCCAAATCACGGTCATCAATCATAAAAGCCATCAATTCATCACTGATATCTGAATGAACGTATGCTAATGTGTTCCCTTTCCAGAGGCACTTGAGCCACAGTCATCAAATCCTCCTCTCTCGTATGTTTTCTTCCTTTCCGTCGCTCTGGTATCTGCACGAAACACTCAGCGACGGTTCTGCCGCAGTTCTCCACGCAGCCCACAATCAACGCAGTCACAGAGAACTGGAGGGGGCCAGCTGAGACACAGCATCCACCCATCCTGCGCATTACCCAGTTCCATCACTAACACACCAACAAACAGACAAACACACACGAGAGCGGCCAAAGGCAAAGAGAAAACACTGGCGAACAAAAAAACGACGTAAAAAAACGTGCAGAAAGGCCAACTCGCCTGGCAAGGGCCGGCCATTGGGCTTAGGCTTTGGGCTTGCTAGGGTGGAAAGGGGAACAATTTCATGCCCAAGTGCATCAGAGGAAAAGTACACTGGGAACACGAGCAAACGTTTTTCCACACAGATAGGCCACAGCAATTATCCTCGCCTCTTTAACCTTGACGTTTGCCTGCGAGCTCTGTTGCAGGTCCCATCCACAAGACCATTCAGACACAAAGTTTGTATTGGAGGGCCGGGGGTTGACAGGGTATCTTTCTCTCCATTACATCACTCTGAACATGAGGAGGAGACTCTGGATCTATACTGTGAGTGTGTACAGCAACAACAATAACAACAAAAAAAAGAAAGAAAGGAAGGAAATTGGGTTGACTGGTTATCCGGCAATATACCAAAGGCAGAGGGTGTGAATTAAACAATCATCGATGCTGAGGAATACATGTCAAAACATGGCACCGGCGCTCCATGGTTCCGTCATGGCAACATGCAGGTTTGAGTATGAATATGGATATGTGAGGGGGTGTGCTGAGGATTAAAATGCACAAGACATGGGGGGGGGGGTTCTAAGTGTTTGTCTTGTCATCAACAGGAAAGTAAAGAAAGAGCCGTAGGGGAGCCGAACGTAGGGCTGCAACTAATGATTATTTTCATTAATCCTTCATTTCTTCACTCGATTTATCGAGTAATCGTTTTGGTCCATAAAATGTCCATGAAAAGTGTTTTTCAAACCTGGAAAATTATGAAGTTCTCCAACGTCATGATTAAATTTTAATGATTTCTTTGTTAAATGAAGCACATTTAAGAAGCTAAACTTGTTTTAAACTCTTAGAACACGGAGCATTTAGGCTGTTTTTTTTTTTCATTTCTATGTAAAAACGTATATACAGAGGTGATAAGAATGTGCAATCTAGTGTCTTATATATATGTTTTATTTATTTTTTTAATTTTGAATTGAAATTTGGAAATGTGTCACAGTTCAAATTTCACTCGGCTCATTTTTATGAACAAAAATAAAAGAAAAAACTGTCTCTTTTGTGTTATTATCGCTACACCCGTTCGTAAAAGACATAAAAAGATGAAAAAAAAATACATTTTGTAAAGCCTGAAGACATGACCTATAAACACACACCCCCCCCTCCCCCCAGGACGTCCATATAAGGAGTTGTGTATTATTCCCACGGCAATTTACGAAGAGTTCACCGATCTGTGCCGCGTGAGCACTAAGGGTTAACTGATTAATAATCGATCAATCGAGTAATTGTTTCGGCGCTCGTGTAATGAACTCAAATGTGTTAAATGCGCCCCCAGCGCTGTTTACATTCTAAGAGGTAAATTAAAAGGTCTTAAACGTCTTCCATTTGGAAAACCGTGGCAGTAATTTCTCAACATTTCGTCAAATTGCCCTTGAAATAATCAAAAACGCCCCCAAAACATATTTCACATGGACATAAAAAACAAATTAATTTCCTACCCTGGTGCACAAGATAACCTCGATGACATCACAGGAACACATCTTTAGGGCGATTTTCTCAGACTCATGAGAGCTCGCCCTTCCCAGCCACACGCCATCGTTTTTTACAGCCTGGTTAGCACTATTTATTATGACTGTATTGACTTTCATGGGTAAAATTAATGGTGTGACCTTTTAACTCTTCCTATACAGTGCGTAATAATGCAAATAAATTAATATCTTAGCATCTTAACTTGTCATAGTTAAGATAGTTAAGGGGGGGGTGGGGGGGGGTTAGTATATTACTCCCTAAATGCAATTTTCTTTAATCCAGCATAATGACGTGACTCCTAAGTATTGCAAGTGCTTCATTATGCCTCTGCATATGCACTGTGGGCATGACAAACGCTTGCCTACAACAAGCTCCAGGACCGCAGGTTTGCCATTTACTGCAACATTTCAGCTAATACTGACTCCAATCTGTTAGAAGAAGCCCAAACGTCTGCGGCGTCTAATCATCTCATCGCTGTGCCTGTGCTTCATAATGACAGTAATCCCCTGCCTTCCTCTTGTTTGGCTCCATTAAGGAAGATACAGTAAGAGGACAGGCGACATTTTAAATGACGAGTGTTACGTCGACTGATGAACCCAGAGGAAAATGTTGTATTGTTAATTACTGCGAGCATGAATCTTTCATGGTATCCCCATCAGAAAGTGAGCTGAATATTTAAGGAGAATAAATTCTGCATCCTGATAGTTTAACTCTCCGTGCGCCACTTTGAGCTCACTTCCTTTCTGTCACTGTTATGCTGTGATTCATTTGACTGTTTGCATTGCCGTTAAAGGTTTAATGATGTGGCTGCAAAGGAACTGCTTCCGTACACACATAAAGTCGAGTGGTTGATGTCTTCGCCGAGCAGACGGCAACTTTTAAACTGAACCGCAATCAAACAAACAGACGACGGAACACGGCATGCTTATATTGCGCTCGCTCGGCCGCCCCAGATCTGCCGCTCGTGTCTGTGAGCGACCAATAAACCCCCCAGCGCTAGAGTGGAATTCTCTTTATTGATGTGCAATATGTAAAATGGCTTCTTTATGGCTCGACACTCAGTGTCGTAAAAGTCATCGCTGAAAGGGGAAGACAGGCGGCGACATGAGCTGAGAACGTGGACACACAGAAACAGAGGGAGATAGATGTCTGTGTGGCTAAGCAACCGCGCTCGCTTATTCCTTATATTACTCTGAAATGCGGCACACATTCATCTAGATTTAAAAAACAAAAGCACTTTGTCACCACTTCTAAATAACAATGTCTCCTCCGCTCTGCGTCTCCATGCTGTGGTCCGCTTTCAACTTAAACTGTGACAACAACATGTTTAATATTTTAAAGACGCTCGGCAAATTACATTTCTCGGGCTATGCTCGCTGTATTTTGCTGGGGGGGGGGTCCAAAAAACAACCTTGTTTTAAGTCCAATTTGTTTACCCTTTAAGTGTTGAATTATCTAATAGGGTAAGAATGCTTGCTAAAAGTCATTTTCTGCCGACACTTTGGGTTTAGGAGGAGTCACCAATGTCTTGTTTTTAGCTAAAAATATGGTTCTGGGAAATAGTAATGATCGCCTCTTTGTCAGTTGGTCAGGCCGTAAAAATGCATGAACAGCCAAAGGAGCGCATAGGAATAAAAAGTCCTATCCTTCAGCAACTCCACACATGGAGGTGAAAGTTCATTTCAGAGAGGACAAAGGACATTTTGACCTTCTTATTTCCGTATCAAAAGCCAACACTACAATGAATGTGCAGTATTTGTGCACTGTAAAAAGAAGAATCCAGTCAATGACATGAGGATTGTGTCTGTGAACCCCCCTCATGCTACAGGATCAATTAGCCAGATGATCTGTACAAATTGGCCCCACTCAGAACAGATAATCTGCAAGAGCCATTTATCAATAAACCAACCATAATACATTCCATTTTATTGTTAGGTGTTCGGCCTCTCTCATTATATCAGACATTGTACCTCTGTTAATCCCGTTGATCACATTTCCAACTCATACCTTTTCAGTATTTGTCATATTTCCCGTGTCTATTGTGCGTCGCCAAGGTGTCGCATTGAACATGGCGGACAGGAACCTTAAACAGATACCGAAGCGAACGCTTTTGTTTCATGCACGGTGGAAGATTGAGCATCATTACCAAGCCTCTTATGTGGTGGTGAAAAGAAATAATGGGATTTATGCAAAGCATGTTGATGCACCAGAAGGAGCCTTGGCAAAGTCAACCGTACACACTGCAAGAAATGTCCACAAAACAAAAAGGAATAATGAATGAATGATTTTTTCAGGTTGAATGAGACTGGTACCCGGCTTTAGCGATGTTTTTGAAAAGGAGAGAGTTTGATTTGACGGACAGCCAGAAATATTCCATTCCTGCACAACTAAACCACATGCCGGATTAATACGGAGCGACTTACAAATTACTTTTTGACAAATCGCAATAGTGAGCACGAGCATTTAAGGTGACATTATTTACCCCGGAGGTGGAAGGGTTGGCAGTGGCGCGTAACAAATCTTATTCATTTCCAAGTCTGTAATGGGAGCGAAAATGTTTGGGTTTAACTATTTTACATGGGTTTCTGCTCATGAATCGATTTAAAATATTACAACATGTAATGCGACGGCGAATATCACTCGACAGACAAAGGGTGGAAATAAAAAAAAACACAACTTGTTCAACTCCATAGATTTCATTTCCACGCGTTACATCCGTCTTTTCAGTCTCATGCACACAATGGGAAGCGTGTCCTGTTGTATGACAGAACCCGCTGTTTCATCACACATCCTTCCCTCACATTTGACAGACTCCAGACAGGACAGTGCAATCGATTGAGAGAGAGTCTCCAATGGAAACCAGCTCCTTCTACAACACTGGCAACAGTGGGTGAGTGAGCAGGGCAGACCTGACAGAAAGAGCAGGGAGGGAGGGAGTTGATTATGACACATTTACTCACGCCGAAGTACAAATATCATCTCGTAGGTTGAATCGTTTCAGGGTGAAGAAGTGTGTGTCTGTCTGTTTAGAGGCAGTGTGCTATTTGCAAAGCTGTGCTTGCTGACTATCTGGTCAGCACGGTCAACACTCCACTGTAATGGCCAGTCATATTTGGAGTGGTTACGGCACTTAGCTAATGTACACATCGCAGCCACACGATGGTTACAACTGGCTTGAAGCACAAATCATGAAACGATGGCTATATTTACTCATTTAATGGCCACCTTTGCTGAAAATGTATAAGTTTTATAATGTACAAGATTATATTCTTGTATGTTTACAGTTATAGAGCGACTCAGTGTAACGATGCCTGTGACAAATAAAACTCTTGAACTCCATGTAGGACGTGATTTTCTCCTGACGATTAAAACAAAACAAAACAACAGTTTAGAGGCAATTTTCCATGTCAAGAAAACAAACAAGAGTGAGTGAGAGTAATGTTAGCCTTGCGTGTCTGTGAAATCGGAATTATGCGTGCGTTGCATTCAAGTGCTTCTGCCGACACACAAACCACTGACCTGCTTCTTAGGTAAAACCAAACAGTTTTTTTTTTTACATATAAGATGTTAAGTGTAAGTAGATAAAAATGTTTTAACATTTTAGTACACGATCAACAATAAAGGAGTTATTTACCATTTGTGACAAATCTTGTCTTACTCTCCTCCATCTTGAAATGTCAAAGGTCAAACCTCTCCACTCATGTGTCAAATTTTCCCACTGGAAATCGCGACGCGGGGGAGACATTCATGTGCATTTTGCATGTCAAACCTGTATTTACTATAAGTCCGACGTGAAGGCAGCGCAACGCAGGGTGTACAACATGTTATGAGGTGCATTCAATGACCCCTTTAGAAATTTCGGTACACATGCAGTGGACAAACCAAATGCCTGCTGCTGATGGTGCATTCAAGGAAACTCATAGATTCCATTACTTCTGCAAACACACACATGTAGTCCACCAAACAAATGCTACCACCTGGTGGAAATAGACTCACTTCTAATTAGGTCATCATCCGTTTCCCATCAACACAGTCACTCTCTTTTGTGTCTTTTTAATGTTGTCATGACTTTTGTTCTCGCAAATTCTGATTTCCTTTGGGAATGGGATGTAAGGGGCAGCTGATTAATCCCCCCATCATGTTTTCCATGCTTCAAACTATCATTATTCTTGTTTGCTTCCACTACCACTACCAACTTCTACATTTAAAGCCTTTTTTTTTTTTTCTTAAACACAATCATTTGTATATCTGTTTTCACATCACACATCACAGAGGTGATTATCCAGTCGCGCTGGCCTAAAGTGGATGTGAACTAAACAAAAGAAGCATCTGCTTGTAGGGCCCCTGTGGCCACTACATAGCCCCAAAGAGCCCTCTAGTGGTCTTGTTCTTTTCTGTACTGAAACACAACATTACGTTTAAAGGCTGGCTGCTAGGTTCTGCTGCCTCAGTCAGAGCAACACAGCAAAAATAATAAACAGCGTGATGGCTGAGTTAGATTTATGATCAAGCACTGGCAATATCAACACTATTTGGTGGTGCAGAGCACAGGTAGTGGAGCCCCTATGAAATTCTACTTGGGACCTCATAAAGGCTTGGGACGGACCTGAACTAATGTACAAGGAGGTGCATGTTGCAGCAGCGCAGCTGTGGGATATAGAAGGAGAAGACAGGGACAGACGATTTATCATATAAAACTAGATATTAAAGGAGAATGGTCACCATCTTTCAACGCAACAGAGGCACGACGTTCACTCGACGTGTGCGTGCGTGCGTGTGCGTGTGTCAGTGTGTGTGTGCGCACAGGTTTGGATTATGGATGTGCAGCATCCTGAAGAATCCTGAGCCGGGGACGGTGGTCCATGCACTGGCAATCATCTCCTCGCTGTCCCAAAGGGCCACTCTCGTGTGATTAATTAAACTGTTGTGCACCTCTGCTTTGCACAGTAAACGCGATTCCCCTGCAGCCGCCACGAATTCCTCCCCGGGACACACACGCAAACACACACGAGCACACATTCTAATACACAGCACAATCCCGCACAAGCGCGGTCAGCGAACATTTACGCACGAATGGAACTCGATGATATCAAACATCTCCCAGTGGTTTCCATGTGTGTTTTGAATTGCCAACAAAATTAGGTGTGTGTGTGTGTGTTTAGGTGTGTGTGTGTGGGGGGGGGGAGAGAGTCCTGCGTCCACCAATGGCGCAACTTCTCATTTTTTTCCATCCTGCCAAGTTGACACAGCTGGGAGCCAAGCAAACTGCAAACCCGACCAGACCCTGGCGTTCAATGGAAGACTGCACCAATAACACAGACCAGCATCTGTACAGTCGTGTCATCTTCACACACACACACACACACACACAGTCACAAGAGAAGATCCACACGTTGACAACAAGTACACAGAGTGTGCTCACGCTACTGCGCGTACATGCGCGCGCACACACACACACACACACACACTCTTACCTTGTTGTGCAGTTTTTTTGTCTTCCTCCGCGATGTTTACACTGAACGTGATGTTGAGCCGGTGTATGAGCAGCAGCAACAGCAGCGGCAGCAGCGGCAAACACGCCTATTCCGCAGCTCCCTGGTCTCTGTGTGTGAGGAGAACAGAGGATGGAGAAACAGCAGCGGATGGAAGCAAAGGGATGCAGCGCTCTCTCTCTCTCTCTCTTTCTTTCTCTCTCACTCTCTCTCTCGCTCTCTCTCTGGTTCATAGTCAGGGCTCCCCCTCATTGAAACATTACCCGCAACCGATTGGTCCACGGGATCCTTGACTGCTCCTCTCCGTTGCTCAAGGAGGGGCCAAATAAAAATCGCTTGGCTCGAGATTTATCTATATTGAAATTACAGCATTCACTCTAACATACAGTACAACAATAATAATAATAATAATAATAATAATAATAAGTATTATAATTATTATTATTGTTGTTGGTCACTGGTATTGTCTGCAGCAGTGCACTGCGAAATCCCAAATATCATTAATAAATGCCAATTTGAATGATGTGCCATGAAAAGTCACACTTTTCTCCAATTTCCCCCCTGTTTTTGTAGAGTTTTTCCTCACTGGATTTGTGTTTGTGATGTTGGGCTATATAAATAGAATTGACTGAACTTGACTTTCCCAAAATAATGTTAAAGCTGTGTGGTGCACACTAATAAAATGAGTTCACAGCATGGCTGATTCAGTCGACCGGCTCTACATGACTTATTCTACATGTAGAATTTTCTCAGTATTGTTGTGTTTTCGGAGGCCAAGTGGAAGCACAACGGCGGCAATAAAACACTTGTGAAGCAAGATGACTGCAAATGGATGGAGTTTGGCAAAAAACAACAACAACAACAACAAGAGCCAAACAGATATTGATTCTACTGCTAAAAACACACACCTGGATGAATTGCCTGTTTTTAGGAGTGCGGGTGGTGATGTTCAGATCACCCGCTACCATAGAAGCACCAGCAGTGTTTTTGTAGTGACTCAGATTTCCTCATGGGGGCAGCAGGAGTTACAGTAGGGAGTTTTTAAGAAACAATATTGGTTATGGTAGGATAATGAAAACGTTCAAATACTGCGATATACAAGTAAGGACCACCCATTGGCACATAGCATCACTTATGTGAGGCTATGCGAGGCTATGTCATATCGCATACCGCCATCATATCAAGCACTTAACTTAGACCTAGCTACTGTAAATGGGTCAGAGCAGAGAGAGAGAGAGAGAGAGAGAGAGAGAGAGAGAGAGGGAGAGTGAGAGAGAAAGCAAAACAGTGGCAGTTGTTTTCAATAGGCCTTAAGGCCATTTCATGATTGAAAGAGTGTTTTATTGCATGATTGAAAACTAGATTGGTCCATATGACCTAGATTTTCTCATTTCCTTGCTAGAGAGATTCATACAGTGTACAATGTACAGCATCGGTCAACCGCAACAGGACGTGAAGTGCTTGATAACATCTTGAATCCCCTCAAAACAGTTGTATCAGCAGCTTCCAGGTATGAATGTATGACACAACTATGATGAATTATTATTTTGTTCAAGTTCTATTTTTCCTATCCCAACAAGAACAAGACAAACAGCAACACTGACACAAGTCAGTGCATCAGTCCCCACACTATGACATTGTTTAACTTTGTGATTTTTGACCGCAGCTGCCATTAATACTTATTGACACAAGTGGACGGGAAGCCACAGTTGTATTTATTTACTCAGTTGTCAGTTGGGGTTTTGGCTGCAGTGCAGGGTTTATACTTTAAAAAACTCAAATTCAACATAGACGCTGCCCTCCTTTTAGTACCAATAAATATGCATAGCTTGTTGTTTTTTTTACCTACTGGCAAATCGCAAGTTTGTTTCAATAATCAGCAGTTTTTATGTCCTATCACCTGCACAAATATCCCTGTTTATTCATTTGTAGCAGTGACAAATGTGGACTATTGAACGCTTTTGGTTACATCATGAGGTTTTAGTTTCAGCACCATGGCCAGAGACACTGACATCAGCCACAGTATGTGAGATCTCTTCTGACTAATAGGATGGAAGTGAACCAACCTGAAAGCAAATTACCAAATGCTTTTTGGTAATTTGATTTCATTAATGAGTGTAACATTTTGGCAGGTTGCACCTCCCCCATTTCTTTTTACCTGTTGGAATACCCTTGAAGGGCCCATACAGCTTATGAAATGTAAATTTCCACTTGCCAAAGGGTAACTGCAGCTCCTACATTGTGACCTACATGTTTGTTTTTTCTAGTTCAAAATCACTTGGTTGGAGATTGACAATCTCTTACTCCAATACTTGCACTTGCACCACTTGGGGGCAGGTATTTTTTTTTTAGTATATTGAAAGTAGAAAAATAGAGTATTTTATTGGCTATAATTTGCAGTTTATTAGGCCCATACATGCCTGTACACCTAAAAGAATATTTTAAGTTTCGACATAAAGGAAGTTACTGACTCCAGTTGTTCCAGAGTCACAGAACTTTTACATGCAAAGCTCTGTCCCCCTTTTTTTCTCAGCTGACAGTATGGAAAAGCCGGTAGTTTTAGGCATCGGGATCCACAAATGAGTGGCAGGATATGTATTCATTTTGTTTTCAACTTTTACCTTAAGAATTATTAAATAAAACATGCATTAAATTCAGTTGGGATATGAAGTATCTCTTGAAAATGGCTAGTTTATCCATTTGACATCCATTAAGGGTCTACGCAGACAAACAGAAGCACAACCCCAGTTTGAGTCCATGCGGACCCCACACACTGTCCAATCTAGTTGGTGGCGCGTTACTCTTTTCGTCAAAAGAGAGAACAGAGAAGACGGTAACCATGGAAACGTGCTTGCTTGCAGTTATATGAGGAAGTCTACTGGTATAATGTAAAACTCTGTGCTCAAAGAATACAAGGAAATATAATAGGGGCAAACTATGGGTGAGAAATCATTGATACTAAAATGGAAAGTGAGATTGAGTACTCATGCTGGAAAGCTGGACTGACATGGACCCTTATTTCAGTGTTAATGGAACTAAAAGCCTGTACCTACATGCAAAAATGTGGCTGTCTACGGACACGGAACGTAGTAAGTATGAACACAAAATTCCACCTGCCGACTGCAACACCAGCTCTCATTGTCCCGAAATGAAAAATGAAACTGAGGAATGAGGCCATGTTGATTAAACATGCCAACCCCTGACATTTAAGTGCATCAACATGCAACACAGGGCCTCAAGTTTTGCTATGGGCCTTTGTATTTCACCATTTTAGGGCGAGTTAATGCTCATGAGTGAAAAAGAAAAACATCAGGCTTCAGTATATTAGCCTCATTATCTTGTTGCCACCCTCTTCGCTTCTCTGCTGCACTCCGAGCTCGGCTACGGCGAAACCATATTCTTACATAACGGCACCGCTGAGATGCCTCTGCAATCGCTCTCACACATGATGGAGGGCAGCCTGATGAATATTTATGGGTTCACTGTGTCAAGGTGTAATATCCGCATTTTCAACATGACACAACATGCGCCCTCACCCCCTCATGTATGAGGCAGGGCATTCATCACCGGGGTGCAATCGTTTACAGCTGGCACACGGCCACCTGCTTCACAGCCTGCCAGTAGATCTGTTTGTATCTTCATTAGCACTTGCCCAAGCTGCTCTGAGGCCAGACGTCAAGAAGGCTCTGACCCCAGCTCACCTCGGATCAAGGCAGCAACGCACCGGTCATAATTGTGTGTTGTTCTAGACAAATTTACATTTGTGCTCCTTGCAAACGTTCGACCTTTCCTACCCATCTTGAGACGGGAAATCCACAAAGGCTGTGGTCAGAATGTAAACTGGAGATGCTATTTTCTGCTTCAGAAAAATAGATAAATGGATCGTTATAGGGGAGCCACCTCTTATGTACTATTAACAATACAGGTACTGTATTTCCGACAAGATGCATTCATGACAAACAAAAAGAATCTGCAGCAAAAACAAATAATCTTACTCACTCCCAGGCTCTTTGAGATGCCTTCCTACACGATCCATCAAACAGCAAACCCACTCATGCATCACAGCTGGTTCAAATAGGCAAAGTGATTTTACATTTAATAAAAAAAGTATGTGTGAAGGCAACATTTAATCCATACAGATCATGAGTCAGTAAGGATAGCATTTAAAATCCTGCCATTTATAATATCACCTGAATCCTTACTGTAGATCAACACTGGACAAAACAAATACAATTAAAACTAAATTGATCACTCAAACAAATGTGATGAGCTCTATCTACAGTGCAGCCCCTTTGGGCTTTTTGTTGTGGGGGAAACTTGCTGATCTGCCATGCCCTTCTTTTCCAATAAAGCTGTCATCAGCTGCCAATGAACACTACTGTGGCATCGCTCCAAGCTGGCTGAGATCGATGGTGCCTGTCAGGGAGTGTTCCCTCGGCATAATAAGGCTAAGACGCATGGTAAGTAGACCAAAGGAGGGGACAAGCACCATTCTGATTGGATATGGACACTGATTTCGACAGGGAGACATGACACTTTATTTACACGTGGGATGAGGGGGGAAAAAAAGAGAAAAGGAGAGAATTGTTTTTTGAGATATAAGTCAAAAGGGAAACAAGGGAAAATGTGAGAATAAATAGCTGTATTTACAGGGAGGACACTTACCCTTACCCTAACCTTAAGCATCACAGCTAAGTGCCTAACCTTAGCCTTAACCCTTACTCCAACCCTAACCTAAACCCAATTATACGCTGAAAAAGCCCTTTAAAGTTGTGTCCCCCACAGGACAAAAGTACACACACACAAACGCGCAGTATATGATCACAGAAGATCTGGAGCTTCTGCCAGTTTCATGCATATCACATATCAAAAAAACATGCAATGCAAAGCTGTGAATTCCACATGTCATGTTGCTTTGACATCTTCACAAACCAGGCACCAACGATGAGACGACTCTCTCTGTTCTGGAAATCTACTGTTGAAGTGCCAAAAAAATGTGATTGACGGGCAATTCTTCGCTGACCCAGTGCTACAAAATACACACACCAAGAACTCTATCACCTCATGTTCCAACCAGTAGAGGATGAATATATATATATATGTATATATATATACATATATATATATATATATACATATATATATATATACATATATATGTATATATATTTATACACATATATATATATATATATTTTTAGTCCTACACACATTCATTTTTAATGAAATGATATGTCACTAGAATGTTGGTGTTTCTCCTCCGAGACTCTCTGTGCAGACTCTCTGCAGCACAGTGATGTTCAGTGATGCTCGGCACAGCCCATGTTTGATCGTTCATTTTATATTGAATGCAGTTCTGTCGTGAATGAGGCCTAAAATGACCTTATTCCTCATGGACACGGTGAAGGCTGCTAATCATTGAGGCAAGCTTTAGTTTTGAAACTTTAATTACCTATTATTAAGACGCCACACCATGCCATGCAGCCATGGAGTGACAGGCTAATGTCTGCTTGCATCCTCACAATAACAATGCTAGCATCTCAAACAATGCTGACTATATTTGTCCCTTAGCACCTGAGGCAGATTGGAATTCCACTTGGTTTGTTGGTACTTTTTTACAGAATAACTGACATTTTTGACCTATGATGGTTGGAGTTTTTAAGTACAGGTATCAGTAAAGTTAGCACAGTTTTGTTTCCTGATGTGTTGGAATAATATATTAATATGGTAACATGGTAATATGGAAAGCGACAAAATGACACAAACCCTTGTGCCAATCTATGTGGTTCATGTTGACATGGATGAGGAAACTTGAAAATGGTGCGTCCCAACCTCAGTTTCCTCTTTTCTTTGTTACGTGCCCACCTGTGACACCTGGTCCTGTCCGTAACTGTTAGAAAATTGGCAGACACTGTTTACATTCTGTGAATGAGGTCCCGTCCGCCCTACGAGTGGGTCTAAAAAGTGCGGAATTAGCATAGCAGTTTCAAGTCTCGGACCAAGTGTCACTGGTGTGTACGTAACAAAAAAAAAAGAATAACGATATTTCTCGACTCAGGGGAAACTGAGGTTGGGCAACAAATTGGTGAAGTATTCCTTTAAGGGAGTAAACAGATTCATGGGGATTGATCGTCCTAGGGGGATCATGAAGATCTGTGCAAATTTTAGGGGGCAATCCATCCAACAACACATGTAACATTTGACTTGGATGTGTGAATGGATGGATCTGAAACGCTGCTGGTGCTTTAAGTAAGGTCAGGGGATTTGCTAAAGTCACTCCTATTTATTCTGTGACCATCTGTACCAATTGCCATGACAATGCAGACGTAGGGGCTTCATTTAAAAACAACAAATGTGTTGCTTCATGATGCGGAGCTACAGAAAAATTCAAGTCAGCAGATTCATGCGCTGGAGTGCTCAAATGCTCAAAGATTCAGTGAGAATCCAGTTGATCACTGCTGCACAGTCTGCACTGTGGTGATGAATTGAGTGACCAGCCATTAGGTGGCTCCAAACATCGTTGTTGACAAAGAGTTATTTATTGCTCTTCCTTGGAAGCATATAGAGAGATTGAGTGAAGTGTTTTTACTTGTTTTTCTACATGTGATGCTGATGGTTGTTTGTCATTTCACAAAGCAAGAACATATTGATTTATTATAATAATAATAATAATAATAATAATAATAATAATGCCTGCAGCACTTATTGAAGAAATCACAAACATGAGTATGACATGTTGGCTGTAAGTATTTTTTTTACAGGCTGTCATGTATATGGATCGTCATAAGGACTAGTGATGGGACTTTACATGATATTATCACTTATCGGTATTAAACAGTAAATGAATCGTGGTGAATTTCCATTATCGGTTTAATCGGAAACATCCATATTTCATATTTAACTCACCAGCATACAGTGCTAGTGATCTATTTCTTCATGTGCCTATGTCTCTGACCGTAAGAGCAGACACAAGGCTGCACCTGTTTAAGAATCTAAAAAAAAAAAAACGCAATTATCATGACATAAACTTTTAAAAACGTCCCATGCCTAATAAGGACGCATCTGCCTTTATAATTTGTCTACCTTCTGAAAACTCCCAAAGTTCTGTCATCACCAAACTTGTAATACCGTGTTCCCTTCTCATCTTTGAATGAAAGTTTCCCCGTTCCGCTTTCATCACGGCATAATTGAGTTATTTGATGTGCAAACTGAACTAATTTTGTCGTAAAATACAACGGTGCATATTAAAGCGGGTCCTGCAGTGAGGGGACTGATTGAAGTTGAGGCTGGGCAATTAGTTTCATTGATAACTGGGAGAACACGCTGAACACAGGACGGCATAACACATCTCATGAATGGAAACGGTTCCATTACTCTCTGTCGACCGGATCTCACATCCCGCTCCGCTGTTCATCTATGGACGTAATGACCAAAGAAAAGAGCAAGAAGCTGATCTGTCAGGATGATTCACTATCAATTTAGCAGGCTTTATAGAAAGCTTTGTCCTGTGCTGCAGCTGTGAAGACTATAACCTGGCCCCCTCCTAAATCTTCTAATAATCTACATATTGACACTAATGCGTCGTCTGTGCTGATTGGGAACGTCTGTGTCAAGATGACTTCTCTGCAAACACTTAAATTTGACTGATGGTCATGTCGGTAAATGATTATTATCGTGGCCAGTGGCAGCTGAATGGGTAGAGACTATGTTATGAGAGTGTGATAAGATAAGCATTTAATGTGTGTTATCCTGCATTAAACATGAATAAAGTGCTTTTTTTTGAACAATCAATCACAGCTTCAATTTCTCTCCGTGTAATCTGAATTATAGTGACATCATGCAATTGTTCAGGTTCTCACTATATGCGCATATCTGCCTGGTGATTATAGAACTTTGTAATAATCCAAAAAACATCCAAGATGTGATCTTTGCTGCAAGAGTTTGCGTCACAATGTTTCCTACATTTTTACTTTCATACTGTAGTTCAGAGAGTTCATACACAGTCAACACAGCTCAAAGTGATAATATAACTACAAAACTGTGCAATTTTTAATTCAAGTGGAGCATGAACTTCTCATTTCGATTGACTTAAGTAGAAGTAACAAGGCCATTTAAAATAACTAAGAAGTAGTGGCAACAACATGTACTGAAAAATACACTCATCATTAAAAGTCGCTCTGCCAGTGTGTATTATGTTGAATTTGTGTTACTAATGCATTAACCTCAAAGCACAGAAATAATTTATAACAGCTTATTATACCGCAGTGATTATGTTTGGGAAATATCATTTAGTATTACTGAATCGATGTATGGATTTGATATCTATCCTAGCTGAAGATAAAGCATTAGAAAGGATCATAGGGTTTATCTTTTAAACCTTGCCTTAGGTTATGTTGTCATGTTTATGTGTAAATATGTATAAAATTGAAAATACAATAGTGCAAATAATATGGAACATCATGGAATATTACATTTACAACACGATCAAGTGAATAAAACAGCAAAAATAACTCTAATGTTTTGTTTACTCTGTTAAATAATTACTTAATCTCAGCCAAATGTTTGCACTTGCTGTTCATTTAGCATCAAGACATGACACATGGCCTATTAGAATGAACGATGTTGCCATGGCAACAGGCTGCCAGTTTGAACAAATCGCTGTCGAGTGACTAATGGAAGTAAACACATCGAGTGTACAAACTTCTCTTGAAGTCTTCATGAATCCATATACAGTATGAGCTCCTTTGGAAATAAGGTGACTGGCGCCCCTGCGTGGCAGCACGGGGAATTACACGTGTCACAGCTGCGTCGTCATTATCTGATCACGTCCTGTCGTCAAATATAAGAGCGCTGACGGAATGAAGACAAAAATACAGGTTATTCATGACTGAAATTCATTTATTTAACCAGTCAGCGCCCAGACTGTGATTAAAAGTTATTAAATGTCATTTTAAAAAAAACACACAAAACGTGACATTTCAGACCACCTCTCTTTTCTCACTTCACTTAACATGATTATTCGCCGGATAACCTTTAAATAACCGAGCTAACCCACGCAATTAACGCAAAAAATGAACTTGCCATTAAACAAAAGTGAAGATCAAGTCGGCAGCAAACACTTCGACTTCATCCATCCCATTTCCTGGCCCTGTTTCCTGAGGGAGGGCCACTACAGGAGGCATGGGAAAGTTCGCCCCTCTTTTTCTTTTTTTCCCGACTATAACGATTCATTTCAAAGAGGCTGTTCACGCAGAGCACCGCTGTCAAGGCTTTCCACTGAGAGAAAGACACACTCGGACGAAAAGGAAAAAGGGGACAATAGGGAGCTGATCCCAGTGAACCTGAGAGGAGACAACACAAGCTTCACGAGAGAGAAAGGTGAGGCGTCTGTTCAATAATGATGGAAGATGATTGTTGTCCAAGTGAGAAAAACTCGCATGAATTCATGTAAAATGAATCCATAATCTGATATGTCCTTTTAATTCTCTTTAGCGGCCAATTACTGAACTCTAGTGTGTTTTGTACAATTCATAAATCCTATCAAACTTCT
This sequence comes from Solea senegalensis, assembly GCF_019176455.1. Classification (NCBI taxonomy): domain Eukaryota; kingdom Metazoa; phylum Chordata; class Actinopteri; order Pleuronectiformes; family Soleidae; genus Solea; species Solea senegalensis. Next base: position 11,641,681 of record NC_058039.1, on the reverse strand, counting down.
TTATTGTTGTTTTCCTTATTTATCAATGAAGTGCATTGTAATGTAGGGACTTTAAATTTCAAAAAGTCTTATATCAGTCTTATATAGCTATTTATTTCCCTTGGTGTTCCCATATGAATCAATTAAATCAATATAATAAGAAGAAAGTATAAGAAGTAAACCTGTAAATACTCATAATGAGATTAAATTGATCTCATTATAATATGTTAAAATTCTGTGGTTGTGACACTTCCAGTGTTTTATTGTGTTCTGGGAAATTCCTATACTTATTGTGTTATGTAATTGTTATTTTTGTGCTACTGATTTTTTTTTGTATTATAATGCTTGCGTTTTGTGACTTCTGGGGGCCTCAGTTCACTGACATTTATTGTCTTAATCCTGTCAGTATTTTCATAACTAGGGAAAGTTTGTGTGTGTTTTTTTTTTCCCGAAGAGAGGGGAGAAATAACAAAAAAACAGATATAGTCTAAATAAACAGTCAAATGTCACAAAGCAGTGTCACAACTCCCCCACACAGGATGTTTGTCCAGATGCATCAGTGTGTGTGTGTGTGTGTGTGTATACTTCCCGACAACTGTCATTTTATCTTGACCCGTTTCCAAACAACCTCACCTCAATATATCACTACAACACAACTGTCTTATGAAAATACTCACTTTTTGTAGCTTTTAAACCAATTCTTGTAAATGTTCAAGCATCCTCTTTGACACTTTTAACCCAGCCTGGCTGTGAAGAGTGAAACTGTTTTATAGGAGTGTTTCCACTCGTATTAAGTACCTTTTTTAACACCATGTGGTTTTGTTTGACTTCGTTTTAATGTGCGTGTTGGGGGAGGAGCTTGTTTTTCACACATCTGCTGATGAGAAAGTTGGAGCCCTCCCGAACAACCGCGTGAGGTCATGGAAACTTAATAGCGCCTACAGTTACACGCACGTGTTCCTTAAATTTAAATACACCCTTACAGTATAATGATGTTGTATAAGCTGGAGCCCCTTTATTGTTTTTTGGAGTAATGGAACACTTTTACGTTCGATGTGTGTTGATGAAAATCCTTGTAGATTGCGTCAAGGAAGTCAAATATATAACTTTAAGTGATATAAATGAGTTATATAAATGCAAAGGTGGCCTGTATAACAACTGCAGCTAGACCAGCGGAGTATAACAGTGTCCAATCCATATATCTGATCTGTTCCAGTGGAATCAGACCTGACATTATTTGTTTTACAAACAGATGCCTCACAATTTTTGTGAGTGAATGTGTGTTTTCCAAAATTAAGAAAAATCTTGTGATGAAAAGGAGATCAAAGTAATCATTCGATACACGTTTAGGTTGACTTTAATTCTCCCTCAGGGTGAATAATTTGATTTTATCAGTGCAGATCTACACTCTTATGTCACTGTTATAAATGTCAATTATCCGCCACGGCCTGCTGCAGTACCGCTTTTGAAGACTGAAGACATGTTGTTGTGATTTAGTTCTTTTCGAAATTACACTGCCTTAGTGTCTTAAGTTGTGTTCAGTATCTGATTATCATTATTCCACTTCTCAAAGCTGCAGTGCATCACTTTTAGTTGTGTTGTTATTATTCCGCATCTGTTTGCTCTTCATTCACAGAAACAATGTAACATTGACTGTACGCCACATACTCATCTGAAAACTGGTTCTGTCAAGCAATACTATCAGACCTGACCGAGGGAGCACTTGTGTGTAGAGTGGCAGCACAGGAGCGGGTGGTTGAGGAGTTAGAATTCACTGCTGAAACATTTCACAGTCACTGTCTTGACATAAAAGAAATCACTTCCTGTGTGCAGTACAGGAAAGCAACATGAGATCGATATTGATAAACAAAGAAAGACTAGGAGACAATTTTGTCAAGTACATTAGTATGGTCAGCTCGAAGATCACAACTAACCAATCACTAAACAAAACTAAGAATCACTAACATTCTCCGACTGTACCTCATAGGAGCAGAGGATGTCCAGAGCTGACTGGTCCTTCCTGGAGCACCTGCTGGAGGAGGGCCAAGAATATTCAACAGGCATTGGCCGCATCTGGCTCACCGTCCTCTTCCTGTTTCGCATGCTGGTACTGGGAGCTGCTGCAGAATCTGCCTGGGACGACGAGCAAGCCGACTTTGTCTGCAACACAAAACAACCGGGCTGCACGTCTGTTTGCTACGACAAAGCCTTCCCCATTTCCCACTTTCGCTATTTTGTCCTCCAAGTCATATTTGTGTCCACGCCAACTATCTTCTATTTCGGATATGTGGCTATAAGGGCCAGGAATGACACGGCAAAGGAGGAGGAGGAGAAGAAGGAAGAAGTCGGAGGACGGAGAGGAACAATTGTAATAGAGGGGGGCAAGAAGAATGTGACGAGAGACAATGCAGAGGGTAAGGAGAAAAAGGAGGATGTGGGGAAAGATAGAAGAGCTTTCAAGGTTTCCTCTCAGGCTCCTAAACTAAAGGGCAGGCTGCTGTGTGCGTATGCATTCAGCATCCTGTTAAAAGTCCTCCTAGAAGCTGGCTTCCTTGTTGGGCTTTGGATTCTTTATGGTGGCTTCATTATGGCAGCAAAATTTGAGTGCACAAGGTCCCCATGTCCTTACACGGTGGACTGTTTTGTCTCTCGGCCCACGGAGAAGACAATCTTCACCATCTACACTCAGGCGATCGCTGCCATATCCCTGCTCCTCAACCTCATCGAGCTTCTCCACCTCCTCCAGCTTGCCATTACCCACCGTCTTGAGAAGCGATACTGCACCCCACAGCAGGTCTACCTACCTCAGTCTGAGCAGGTACCAGCCGGGCAAAAGACTCCAGAAATTCAGACAGAGGGGTTGCGGGCTTACAACGCCAGGGGGCACGTTAACCACCAACTGCAGGGTGAAGCTACGTGCTACTCCAACCCCAGTGAAAGCTATAGGGATCTACCAATAGAGGTGAACTGGGGACCAGAGGAAACTGGGAGTGACCTGCTTCCTAGTTATCTGAACTGCATGGGCGCAATGCGGACATCACATTCCCCAAGAACCCATTATAAAAAACAAACCCATCACCTTGATAAAAAGAGTAAGAACCATAAGGGGCACTCGAAGCAGAAGCATTATGTCTGATGCAGTCAGATGGGGTGATGTATTCTTCCCGTCTATGAAATCGTTTCTTCTTTTGATTGTACTTATAAATACTACCCTGCATATGACACTTGAGTGCCAGGAGTGCAGGGCAAGAGTTTGAATAAGGGAGAAAATGAACAACTATTGCACTGTGAACCCAATGCCTCAGAGGCAGGTAGACATTCAAAGAAAGATTTAGCAGATAAATGGACCCATTCAAGACGGAACACTCTGAGAACACTCCTCAAGGCAAAGAAAATGAGACTCCACTGTAAGAGATTACAGTCATAAGATGCCTTCATGTTGCACTTAATGACTTTCAGGGCTTAATGTGACAGTGGAAAAACACTGCAGTGGGGGTTCTGTGGAAACCCTGCGTGTGTGTATGAAGGGGAATTCAGTAGAACCAGATTCAAGCATATTCCTCCGAGATTTGCACTGTAACCCATGGTGCTGTTTGAAGCCTCCTCTTCTCCCCATAGCTCTGTCCACGCTGTGGAATGTACTGGACTCTGGGTCCTGCTCCCCTCCCAAGAGGATCATGGCTGTGTGGATGCAGGCACGCATGCATGCACACACACGTGATGTACTTTTACCCCTTTCACCCAGAGCGCTTTGGTCACTGGAGATGGGGATAAGGACTGGGAAGGACAGGGGTGAAGAGAAGGAAGAGCTAAACCATGGGAATTCTGGGACTGTACACAATTTATCATTTCCCGTATACATAGTGTTTTATTTATGAATAAAGAGGGAGTGAGAGAACCACTGCATACGTCGTCACATGAGCTGAATAATGAAGTGAAGGAAAGCATCCAGCTTGAGACAGTGAGAGACATGAAAAATGCATACGTGTATGCACAATGTATGGACTGTAAGAGGTACAGAAAATGTTCGACGAATGGAACTATGTAAAAACTATATTTAATATTTCAGATATTGTTAAACAACAGTACTGTTCATATTTATTATTTTGAATAAAATAATGTTTAAACGATGGCACTGTCTATTTGTCAAATAAATATCACGTCATTTACAAATGATCTATTTTGTAATCGAAAATCAGCATTTTATTAAAAAAGCCTCCATATGATGAAGACTGTGGTTATGGTCTATGGTTTTATTTCTATGGTTCTTTCTTAATACTGGAACGAGATTTCCATAGGGAAGATATTTCCACTATCCAAATACTGTCACAATAGGGAAGCAATAAATCACTCAGTAGAAAGTGCTTTGGGAATAATAGAAAGGTCAAGATGTGGAGAAGTGGGTGAGCTTTACAGGTTATTATATGCATTACCTCCTGAGGGGAAACGATGGTTGTCTTTAAACCCACAGCTCAGATGGAATTAAAGGAAGGCATCAATTATATGACCCCTTAAAGTTCACACAAGGTGGAGCCGCTCTGTGTGCGCTCCATGCTATATCTTCTGTACAGTGATGAAATCCAGCACCTTCAGCGACGGCGATCGCCACGGCTCTGAATGATTGGAGCCACGTGTCCGCACAGAGATGAAGCCACAGCACTCATTCCCAGCAATTTACTGAACTGTCTCCATGACGATAACCAGTTATCTACAGCAGGATAGAGGGTTTATGGTAAATGTAAGTGGGGCAGATTCTTATAAAACACACACCTTGAACCATTCCCATAAAAAAAAGCAGCTTCAAGATAGACATTTAAAAGAATGCGATGTTTTCTTCCTTTGTAGCACCTTTTTTTATCTAAATGTTTTATGATTTAACAATTGGAAGACCATTTCAGAAGTGGAATGTGTTTTTACTGCAGGTGGCCTCTGCCCATGTCGAGGATAAATTGGCAGGTATAGTGTTGAGAGAACAATCCAACTGAAGCTGAAGCTGCCCAGTTCAATGCCTGTTCACGAGAACTTGGCTGGCACTCCCATCTTGTAAACTGTGGGTGGGAGCTTGATGCTTGTGGGCTTGCGTGTATGTGTCCATGCGACTTGTCGTGCATGTGTTATCCTAAAAAAAATAAATTAAAAAAAACGATGACCCCATATCAGCCCTCTGCTGCCAACCAAAGCCAGCACTGCCTTTTGCATCCATCTTCCTTAAAGCTGATGGAGCAGGAGAGGCCCTGAGCACTGTTCTATTCTCTGCACAGAGTAAACTCTCACCTCCCGGTGCTTCTAGGGAAACAAATATAAACCTTCAGAATGAAAACAACAGTGAGTGCCTGTACCAACAGTAATCTTTCCTCCAGAGTCCTTTTACAGCAAGTGCAAACATAATATAAGTGCGGTATTTGGCTAAATATGTCTTCATCAGGACAATAGAAGATTAATCAAATGTTATTCCATTCATTAGTTCACATTTTGGACAATCGATTAACAATGCTTTGGGAAGACATTTTAAAAAAAAAGGCAGATAGAGGAAATGTGTATTAAAATCAAGCTGTGCTAATAAGACAAATCCCAATATGTGCCACAGGTCATTTCTGGGATCTGATGGCATTCTGACCTTGTTTCCTCACATTGTCGTCAGTGCTGATGCATATCCTCACTCTGTTGGTGTGCCGATGGCACACACAGGGCACCCCCCAACACAATATGGCAAAGAATCACAAAGAAGGGAAAGAAATACCAGCTGGCAATGCAACTTAAATTCCGTAAAGAGATGGTTCTGAAAAGGAAGTAATAATATGTATCTTGATCAAGTACTTTCTAGTAGCAGCTGCAATCCCAACTCCATACACTCGAGATGTCAACTGCACAAAACTTTCACTGCATCCACAACAATGTCACGACCAAGCAGCCGCTCCTGAATTTGGGGATTTGAGTAACTCAACCAAACAACTAAATAAATCGCTTTAAGCAGTTCCTAAATTTAAACTCTGGACAGGAAGTGAGTCTAAATCTGTTTCCTTCTACAGTATTGTTACTCCCCAGTGATTGGTCGCTGGTGATTGTTCACCCTCACAATGGGGCTGCAGTGGGCATTGTTGCATTGTTTTGTTTTTTTGTCCAGGCTTTTTTTGTAGCCCTAATGTCATGGCTGTCTCATCAAAGGCCAGTAAAGGATGAGGGGAAGTGGGCAAAAAGCGCCTGCTGAACGGTTGGAGTCATTTAAGTGTGCGGGTACCATTTATAGTATCGCAGAGAGTTCGGCCTGTGTGGAGTGTGATAACTGTGATAAGAGTGTGTATGTGTGTTTGTGTGTGTGGGGGGGAGAGAGTAAAGGTCTGTTTACAATAAGAATATTTTAGTTTTGGGGTGTTTTCCAAGTTACTCAAAGACACTTTAGGTATGAAGCTTAAAACACAATAAAACCATGGACAAGAATGTCCTTTAAAATAAAATCTTACATGAATTTAGAATCACAGAGAATCAATTTAAAGGAGAAGGTTCTGTCACCTCAGGTTGGGGATTTGGTCCTAATTGGTGGTAAGGAGTTGGGTTAGTGTCAAGGTTAATTTCAACTTCAGGGTTTGACATGCTGTGCTTTCAGACATGGTCTTTGCATACATTGGTTGTAACATGTTTTTTGAGTTACTGGAATGTGTAGAAAGGGTTGTACATGACAATTCTGTAGACCAGCAGGTTATGAAACACATAGACCGGCCCATCTGGCAACAACAACTCTGCTATGTTCAAAGTTACTAAAATGACCTATTCTGTTGCTTAGGTCGAGTCGGTGTGTGGGTTTGATAAGGTTCTGGATTCTGTGTACGAGTGTGCTGTTTAATAAAGGGAAGTGGTGCCCTTCCAAAAATGCAGACAGCTCTATTGTTCCTGCAGCAGAGCAAACACCGTCTCCGGCCTGTCCACTCAGGATATTCGATGTACCTCCTTAAAAAAAAAAATAGCCAGCATCACCCCACACCCATCATCCCCATCATCCAGCAAAAACAATGGAAGTCCTCCCAACTCCCTACTCTTTTCCCATGAGCCTCAGAGCTTGGTTCCCACAGTACTGTCTAGTTCGAGGAGTCCGGGCCATTGTTAAGGCTCCCAATCTGTCCTATGATTGTTCCCAGAAGACACACATACACCTTTCACACAAACACCTCACCCCCACCTCCTCTTCCTCACTATTTTCAAATGGAAACTTCCACCAGATTGAAGTAATCACCACTCTTCACATGCTCGACAGGGGTCACTGGAGTGGAGCGTGTCATTCCACTGATAGCAAAGTTTGAGAGCCAGCTGATGATCGCTGATAGCCCAGCAGCATTTACCCGTCTGGTGCCAATGTAAATCTGGGTCTCATAATGTTTCCCCATTTCACTGGCAGGCAAGGAAACATGGCAGAACAGATACTGGCATCCTGGAAAAGTTAGCGTCTATTAGGAGAGCTCTGGACATTTCTGTTTCATTATTAACACAACAAAATATGGCCTTGCTAAAAGTTCATGTTTTCTGATTCAGTGTTGTTTACAACACCAATAACTTAACCATCAACACTGACATAATCTAGAATGCAGGGTATTTCATGTGGAATTAAAGTACTTATCCGCATATCCAAGCAATATGAAATGGTTTTAATCACAATGATATACAGTATTTCCACAGGTAAAATATCTATGATAGACCAGCATAAATGCCTGTGACGTCACTGAAGAGATTGCGAGACAAGAGAGAAAGCTGCCCTTAAAAGGAGAAACAAAACATTAGCCACATGTTGTTCTACTGATGTGTTCAAGGGGAATGTTTTCATTCAGCTAAATTGCTGTGGGTATGACACTCTGGTAATTTGATTCATGTCAAACACTGTACCCAGTGAGCCATTCTACAAATATAGATTTACTAATCAAAGACTCACTATTACCACTATTACCAGGACAAAAATGAAGGAAACTTGAAGATCATTATTATTGGAGTGAATGCAGTTACACTGTAAGTAATATTTTTATAATAAAGCAGGTTGAGTTGCTAAGAAAACAGTGCTAGAAAAACATATCTGGCTTAGCTTTGAATGGCTTTGGCTTAATCGTAATAATAATCTTAACATATATAGATTATATATACGTACATCCATCTTCTACAACTTTATTCTCCACAGGAAGGTCATGGGGGGAGCTGTGCCAATCTCAGCTGACAACAATTCACTCTCACCTGCATGTTTTCTGACTATGGGAGGAAGCTGGAGCTACACACACACGCACGCACGCACGCACGGGGTCGCACACCCGGGTTTGATTAAAGTTCAAGCAACAAATTATGATGGTTAATTTTTAGCCATTTCTCATCTAATATCTTCAAGCGATAGTGGTTCAGAAGCAGGATAACGTGCACTTTTTTGGAAAATAAATAAAATTTAAAAAACACCTCAGGGTTTCCCATTTAATCTTAACCATTAGGGACTTTACACCAGATTTAAAAAAAATAAATCGTCACAGTCAAGTCAGCTCAAGTGTTTCACATCTGAAAAACATTTCATCTAATTTATTAATTGTACTTTCTTTTTATTAAACTTTACAACTTTCCTCAGTCATACGTGTGCGACAGGTCAAACTTGAAAAGGTCAATAGGTGGGTGATTTGTTCATTCATCGTTGCTTTGTCTGCAGTGTTCCCTCAAAGGTAATTTCCTTCACAGAATTGAATAAGCAGAGTCACTATTTCCTTCCTTTGCATTTGATATCACTTCATGTCCTTGACAGCATTGTTATACGTTACCAAGGAGGATTAGATTCATATTCAGACCTGAACAATGCTCTTGAAAAAAATATTTCAATTTTTTTTTCAAAGGACAATACCTGACCTCAACTAAATGGTCAACCAGACACACAACTTAAGGAAAAGTTAAGAAATTTATTTTATCAATCACCTCCGTCAATTACACACACATAAAAAACGTTGGGTTGCACAATCCAGAGAGCTAAAATGAAAGTATTGTATAAATGGACTAAGCAGCTTAAACTTCCTGAGAGACCTCCCACACTGCTGGCTTGTTAAGTCACATATACAATCAAAAGGTTACAACAAAGCCCCATCGTTCGTCCTCCACTTTTATGTTCACAATCAGATATTCAGTCTCCAATAGAAAGAAAAGATTAAAGGAGAAAGACCAGTGTGAGACAGCCCTGCAACATGAAAATCATTTGTATGTAAGACCTGACATTTTTGTGATTAAGAAACAAAGTCACAATAAATTATGGAAGTGGCTAAATAAAGTGGACAATTGTCCCTCTTTTCCTCAAGCTGGACAACAAATGGATAACAGAGTCACAACTTGTCGTCAGTTTAAAGCCAGAACACCCAAAACTTATATGGTTTAAGGTGTTTTATTTAGAGTAACTTGCTTTAATTATCGATCAGTGCACAAACGGGCATGTGCGACATCAAACGAAAGGCCAGAGATTCCCATACAGCATGTACATGGTATATTTGCCGTCTTACTACATCCCCATTGTTATCGAAAGTGTCTGACATAACAGAGTCCAGCTGAAGATGTTTGATGGCCACAAGTGAGGAAAAACATGGCTGAGTTGGATTGGGACATTGTGTTTTTGCCCTGTGCCTCACCCATTTTTCTCCCAGTACAACAGAAAAGGGCAAACGCGAGTCTTTACCCCAGCAAAGGTTAGCTCTTTTCAGGTCGGTTCCTGTCCAGAGCTGCTTTAGGTGTAAATTCAAGTTTCTCTTTGAGGCTAAGCACCTTTGTGCTGTCCATACCGACTTGTTCCTGAAGCTTCCTTTCTTCCCTGAGCTCTAAGACGCTCTTCTCCTCTTCCCCCCGATGTTTTGGGGTCCCTCTGATGAACCACTCCAGGTGGTAGCCCACGGCTCCGACTACAAAGGCAACAGGAAAGGTGACATAAGGAGCATAGGTCCGCATTGCGGTCCACACTATAGGCCACATGACTGCCCAGCACTTAAGAATCCCAACTGCATCATTGAGGAAAACAGAATAAAAATTTTAGATTAATTTTAGCACAACAAATCATTACAGTACTATAATAATGATAAAAAATTCAACCAAATTACAGACAACAGGTTACTTCACTAGTTCAGATTAAAAATGTGATGATTTCTTGTCTAATGGTTCCCCCTTGTGGTTTGAACCTGATTCTGACAGTTACACCAAATTGTGTTTCCTACAGCAAACATGAATGCAATTTAATTCAGTTTGTCTTATCAACCTAATAAAAGAACATGCCATTTAAAAAAACGAAACCAAATCACACAGGCATTACACCACAAGGGGCTGAGGAAATGATTGGAAAAAATTGGAAACGTTGTGCCCCACTGTTCATTCTCAGTGAACGGTCTGTCCTTGCACTGTCCTTCACACAGCGGTGGCATAGAAAATAAACAAATGGCGAAACAGAAAAATAAAGTCTAAATGCACAAAGAAAATTGAGACACTTTACCAAACGTAAGTGGATAAAAGCATCTACTCATGTTCGCATTCCTTCACGTTATACCAACATTGAGTACTACGTTGTCGTGGCACGGTGTCGTGTTTATAGCGTACAAAAGTTGCAGCTTCACTGAAAACTTCCCTTTGTCAAGACGTAACATGCATGCCGAATAGAATAACGGCAATTCGAGATTCGCAAAAGTATTCATTCGTGTTAGAGAATGCATCGACTACTTTGTACACGGGCTGGAAAAACTAAATCGTCAAGTTCCTTACGGGGTTTGGCGTGGAGCAGGTCCAAACGTTCACCTCACTAGGAAATGACTTGGTGCGAGTTTCATGAATAACGCATTTCAAGCGTTATTCATGAAACATAAGGTTCTTGCTTAACACAAGTATTATAGGACTATTGAAAAATATTAAATATCTCGGAGTTACAAAGTCATTCAATCACATTGCTAGTAGCCGGCATGCTAACTTTAGATATATTAATGGCAAATGTTAGTGTTAAGAGACGAAGAGTATCTGCTGCTTTTACTTAAAAACAAGAGTGTACGTGCGTGTGTATGACTCCGTGGGTTTAAATGAACATTAACCTGAATTCGTGTCATTTGTCTTCACTCACCTTTAGCACGTTGATTTCCCAGCTGCGGCAGTGGAAGATACGCAACTTCCGGTCTTCTTGATTTTCCTCATTGGTTGTTGAGTCGTATGCTGTAACCAAGAAGGTTTTCAGCAACGTTTCCCTCAGTGTTTCAGCGCCGCCTGCTGATTTAAAAGCTGTACTACAAGTCCACTTTCTGTCTTACCAAAGTGAATAAACAATACATGCTACTATCATTGCTGTTGATGTTGCCAGAAAACCTTAACATCTTAGGAAGCTCCATTTTAAAATAAAGCACAGGGATGTTTGTCCTCTCCTACAGCAGTGACTGTGAGTCATAAAAATATAATATTTTTCCGTGTTATGTTCAAACATTAAATAGTATTGGAGCACAAAATCCTCCCACCCAGGCATTCTCCTGAAAGACTGACAGAATTGTGTAACGTGTTGACAAGGCATGAGCTATGCTTTATGGATGACAAAGGCCTCAACTGTCAGGATGACATTCTCTCTTTTTTAGTTTAAAAGCAGAGTTTGGCATTTAAAGCAACCCCTTTGAGGACTTGGTTTACTCTAAAATTACAGTTTTTGGAAAGAGGCAGAGAGAACTGTGTTCATTTCAGTCACACAGCAGGTGATGACAGAAGATTGACTACAAGGGGGAGAAAATGTTCGACTGTAGTGTAAGTGTTCTTTGTAACGCTCTGTGTGATTGATGATGCTGGATTTTTCCACAAGGCCCGTCTACAACCACTGGATGTAGCCCAGCATACAGCAAAGACCAGTTCGGACTCATAGGTCTTTTGTGCAGGGGCAGAGAGTGAAAATAAGTGTAATTTCCAAACGTTTTTATATGAAATTAGTGCTGAAATGCTTGTGATTAACAGAATTATGTGTGGGTGATTACGCGTCACGCACTGGCATTGGATCAACCCTATCAGATAAAGTGAAATGTGCTCATCCCTGAGGGGGAAAACATCATCACTAGTGCCAGTTCTGCTTTCCTACCAACCTTAGCAGAGGGAGGATTATTTCATCTGTCGCTGTTTATTAGTACATGAGATTGAGAGTCGTGCCAGACAAGATGTTCATGTAAAAGTACAAACTTCTTATCAATCCAAATAACAGACCGAGGCTGTGGATTGAGTGGATTGTCACATCCTCTCTAACTGAAGGCTCTGCAAGTTAATTACAGATGTCAGGCATGGTCAGTGGTGGAAGAATTCTTCATTACACAGGAAATGACAGTCAGAGCTTGGGTTTAGTCACTGCCGAATTATATACTGTAAGCCAGAAAAAGGCTGCTGCTTGGCCCTCTGTGGGCTGACAGCTTAAGGCATGGTTCACTTTTGGCTGACCCTGGAAGTCCCCAAACTCAAGTCTTTTGAAATTGGCCCAGACTCTTCATCACATCTATGTTCAGGTGATGTGATGAAGGTAGAGGGTGGGTGGGTGGTAGGGGAAATATGACTCAAAGTGTTCTTAAGGAGCTGGGAAAGCTAACTTTAGCTTCCGATTAAGATGGAGGGAGGGGAGTTAGGAGGAGATGGATGTGCGATATGACCAAAGAGGACGCACAAGAGGATTTGATAGATTGCCTGTGATTTGGAATGAGATGAGGAGAAGCAGGAGGACTCAGACACAGACTGTGATCAAGCAGAGTAACAGATGGTTAGGAAGGAATGCCAGATGTAGACAGGGAAGACAGAGGCCCATTTGCTCTTTTGTGCAGCCAATCTGCCCCACAAAGAGAGAAAAGAGTAACCTATTTCTCAGGTAACGAGTCACAAGTTGGGCTTGGAGTTGAACTAGCCATGACAGAACTGAAATAAGTTCTGAAGTTATTTTTCCTCAACTTTTGAAGTAATAGTAAGGCAACCTCCAAGCAACATCAAATGTCATGTCTGTCATATTGACAGTAAAGTGGTACTTGTATTTCCCATGGTAAACGCAGCACAGCAGCCATTTTGACATGTAGCTATCAGTAATATGATTATTTACACCTGTGATTTTTCCACTGTGACCTGTCAAAATGGCTGCTGAGAACAGGCCCATTGTTTGTCAACAAGCAAAATATGATTACATTAAAATGTGATGGGAATCATTTATTTGTTTTTGGCATCAAGGAGCATTTTGGCAAATTCAGTTACAAATCACTGGAGTGTATCATTCGTTTGAAAGTACTGGCCCCACAATCACTGAAATGAAGATGGCAAACATAACAACAACATACAACATGATGGAAAACCCTATTTCTTTAATTCCTCTGGTCGTTTATGAATATTTTTTATTAACCGTCCGTAAATATTTCCGAAAACCTGTTTTTAATGGCACAGACTATGTTGAAGCTGCATGTGAGCAAATTCACAGAATATGAATTTGACATTCAGCAAAAGTCATTGTCATACAAAGGTCATTGTCAGACAAAAGCATGTACTCTCTATAGTAGGAGCAGAGACATATTTCATTTCATGTCATTTCTTCTTATTCGTTCACAGGTGTGTAACCTCCTTTAGTTAATTGACACATGGATTCACTCCTGACAGAAATAGGGTTGCTGGGTTAACATTGAGGTGATCAAACACATACTAATAAAGTGCCCTTTCTGATCTCAATTCCACTATTCATAACTTAAATCTTGTAAAAAAAATTAGACTTGTTAACTGCCACTGTTACCTAGGAATGCATGGTGAGATGAATGGAAGGATCTACAGTATACCGTTAATCCCAGGCTGAGTTTAAGATATGCAGGAACTGTCCTAGTCATTTTATTCGAGCTTCATGAGCTTTATCTATTTACAGCAACAAGGTATGGAATCATGCACACTGGCTGTTGTACTGCATACATACCAGCATGTGCGGGCACTTCTGTGAGAATACTGAAAAGAGAACATGGAATGATGCCGTGTATCCACAGTGCAGTGGGACTGTCAGTCACAGGATGCTCACATTAGCCTGGTGACGGCACCAGAGAGGAAGTCCTCATAGTTGAGGCGGATATTGCCAGTCATGGTCGTGTCCCTCTCCCTGAAGACCTGCGTCATGCTCTGGAGCTGTGTGCACACCTGGATGAAGCGGTCCAGCTGGATGCCCGGTCGCCCACCTCGCATGGTGAATCGCTGCACCAACGTCTCAGAAAACTGGGGACTGAGGTTATAGCCCATCTGAGCCAGGGCTGGAGGAAAGAGGAGTAAGAAACACTGAACATAAATTATTTCTGCAGACAGTCCTAAGCGTCCGTGTTTTTTGTTTTCACAGTCATAGACACATATCCCACACAACAGCCTTGTTTCCATCAACAGTACAGTATGGTTCATTTTGGTACAGTTCTATTCAGTTTCTCTTCAGTTCATTGCCAGTCTCTAGGTCCAAATGATTAAAAAACAGACACAAATACAAGAAAAAGGAAAAATAAAACATATAAAAAAGATAAAAAGACAATCATTCCATTTGCCTGCCATGTGCTTTGAAAACATATAGCACTAAACCTGGGGTTTGACAGCAGCAAAACAACATTCAGTGTATTATTTTACGTGAAGCAATTATTTGCATTTCGACTGTCAAAAGTTGTGATGGGTACCAAATTAACCGATCCATATTACATCACTTTGTTTGACAAAACTGTCACTTTTGAGCAAAATTGGGAATGTAATGGCATTCTGTGTTTCCATTTTTTTTAAACAAATGTACCTTGGATGATACCATGCCAAGGTAAGTTGAACTAAATTGCCCCGCTTGGTGGAAACATGGCTAAACTGTAGCACCACTGTCATACCTTGGTGTAGCTCTGTGCCATTGATGGTCCCAGAACGGTCTCTGTCATATTGCTGAAAGAGCACTCTCCATCGCTGCATGAAGTCCCACAGTGCTGAGAAGCCAAACAGGTCAATTCGACCTGACCGGGTTTTGTCAAACATATCTAACAGAACCAAAAAAAAAAGCAAAGAATGTTCAAGCAGACATGATTCGGACACTTTTCTTCACAAAAAAAATGTGCATCATCATGATTTTTCTTCTTGTTTTTATCTAAAGTCACACAAAGAAGTCACATAGTTCACATGTTAGTCACTGCCTTGTTAATGCAACTGGAATGTAGGGACACTGGCACAACCATCATGACTCAGTCATTTTTATGCTGACTCTTGGCAGCATCTCTCTTTACAGCAACATAAGTGATTTGATCAGCTTGGGAAATTTTGGAGACTACCCACATCTAAATGCATCCTTCTTTCCTTTATTTGTTTATTTGTTTTCCTAAATAACCGTCCCAACCTGTTTGCTGTGACCACAGTTGTACACTGTGTCATTCTGCATCAAGAAACACTGTGATTACAACTTAGATCTGCCTGACACACTTTGCTGAACATTTCAATTTGCAGTCCCTGTTTTACTTACTGATCATCATGAGGCAGGTCTCATCGTTAAAAGCAGACCAGTTGGAGTTGACAAGTGCTTGCTTCAGCTCCTTTAGGTTGATGAAGCCACTGCGGTCCGTGTCAACAGTGTGGAACCACTGATATGCCTCTGGGTTAACTCCAGGAGGAACGTTACCTACAGAAAAATAAGAGCACAACAGGATGGTGAAAACATGAGACTGACAGTGTATATAACTCTCATATTAAGCTTACTTGATTCAATCACTTTTTCCATCTATCTTCTCATTCTTCAATCTGCCTGAGCCAAATAGTTGTATTGATTCTATATGCTGTGTTCCACTCTTTTGCTTTCTTTTCACCACTTATTATTTCACAGAAGCTTTTGGGAGTTGAGGAGTAATGATTGTACGGCAAATAAATTAAGCCACATATCAATGCAAAAACATTTGTTTACAAGAAGATGAAAAAAAACACACGTCTGACAGTTGAAACTGTGACTTGATCATAAAATAATAATAATAATAATAATAATAATAATAATAATACATCTGTGTATGAGTCAGTCTTCTGCCTTTAATTTTTTAGAAAACCCTGCTTTGGAAAACAGCAGGGTATTCGTACAATGACAGTACTTATGCTCACTCTGACTGACATGCAAAATATAATTCCTAAAAATATATAAGTAAAAGAAATGGGCTTAATTTACTTGCTGGAAATGAGTAACAGGCAGCATAGCATACAGCATATAAAAGCTATATATAATAGCATTGTCCTTCAATAGATGTAATTAAACTAGGGAATAACAAATCTTCTCACAGTAGTTTCCAGTTGACATTGTTGTGGTGCATTAAAACATTGGAGTTTGACATTCTGTTAACTTGGCAACACCATAGTCCAGTATCAAAAAAACATAATGATCTCTGAATGGAATGGTATCAAATCTATTGATAAAGTTGCAAGTTGCAGCTGAATATCTCTCACCCCAACCTCAAACTCAAAAGGTGTTAATTTGTCTGCAGATAAGAAGCTAATGTAAATATAAAGGGCTCATTCTGTGGTGATGAAAAAGACTTTTATATTCAGCTGATTGCTCAGTCAATACAATATATCTTACACACTGATGCGACCTCCCAATACTAGTATAATGCATAGTACAAACATGCAGGTTTAAAGGTTTAAAGGAAACAAGGTGTTAGGAAATATGGTGCAAGGCTTGGGGTAGACTGAAGAGAGGGCTGGTAGTCAGAGAAATGAATGGGGAACGAAGGACAGGTGACACTTCAGGCCAGACCCTGATGGATTCCGTCCCTGTGGAGAGTGATAGCTGTGTCTGCTATCAGATGCTGACTCCCACTTAGCTGCTACAGGAAACAGTGTAATCACACATACACACACTCTTTCCCCATCTGTCTCTTACTCTGTTTATCCCTCACTCAGTATTACTGGAGTCATCACTCCAGCTGTGTAATCCTGCTGAGGGGCACAAACTGAACCCTGTCTCTACATGACTGTCTGGGAACGCAAGTCATTTTCTATCCATCATCTCACCAAAAAGTGAGGGAGGATGAAAACAAGAAAGAGGCAATGACGAAGGGGCATGGGAGCCTATTTGCAGCCTGCTCACGTCCAGACTCAGCCTGTTCAACCACCACAAAGGGGAGGGAGCTGAACATGTTTACATAGCTAGTCTCAAACTACTGTATAGTTACCTGCAGGAGCATGGTGTCCATAATGTCCGCCGTGAGGCTGTCCACCATAACCTCCATAATGTCCACTGGGGGCACCCCCTGGTACGTGTCCATACTGCGCTCCGTGAGCTGGGGCTCCATAACCACCATAGGAACCTCCTGGTTGACCTGCGGCACCTCCATACGGAGCTGAGGGGGGAGCACCATAAGGACCACGTCCACCTCCATATGGAGCATTTGGTTGTGGGTTGCCCCCTCCTGGATAGCCCTACAATGAGTGAGAGACAACAGTTGTCATATGAGTTCACACAATGCTGTGAATTAGGCCTGTCACAGGAATCTATCCGTCTTTTTCAGTACAATAATGTATTCATTTGGTAATCGATTAATTGAGTAATTGTTTCAGCTGTACACACAAACACTCCCTCAGTCAGGTCTGATAGCATTTCTTGACCAAGGGTTTTATGAACACAGCATACTTATGATGTTACATCATTTTTGTTGAAGAAGACCCAACAGAGGCAGAATAACAACATCAACAACAACAAAAAAAACACCAAAATTTACACACTGCAGCTTTAAAGCTATAAGTCAGGAGTTTCCAGGAAAGTTTTTTCCATCATGAGATGATTTCCATTATATGTTTTGGTACTATTTTAGCATTTCAAAAGGTCATGCATTTGTTGTTACACCTTTCTTTGCATAAAACCAAACCTAATATTGCTGATTCTAACTGTTCCTTTCCAAACAGGGAAAGTGTGGAATTGAAATATCTATTATCAATTGATGTATCAATTTCATATTGTATTATTGTGCACTTTCATGAAAGGAATACATAAATAAATAATTGTAAAAAGGACTGAAACCATTAGTATAACTATTTAGATAATTTATTAACCATTTCACTTTAGTTAGAGCCTCTAAAATACACACATATATATGTACATATACATATACATATATATATATATTTGTGGTCTTATAAATGAATTCAAAGTGATAATAATAATTACGACAGCTGCAAATCTAGAAAAATAAGTTGATTAGCTGCAACATGTACACTTACGTGTTGCTTCCAGGTGCATACAACTATTTAACGTAATTAGGATAAAAACGGAAGGCCTGACTTCTGTTCTGTTACTGTAATTTCACTGTGCTGACAGAAGTTCAGCACTGACAACAGTGGCGAACTTATTATGTCAAGTTGTGGTGAAACATCTTGACGTGGACGTGCTGTTGTCGTCCTCACTGAACCCAAATTACGTGGTTGACGTTTCCCAACTCATTGCAAAACACGATACTTGACATATTAACATTCATAACGAGTGGAAAACAGTGTACCAACACCCTGTTAGCCACAGTAAACAAATGAATGGCTAACGTCACTCGTGCTTCTGAAGCCTAAACGTCGAACCAAGTCGCGAAAAACACCAACAATAAACAACAATATCACCGGGCTACAATACTTTAAACACATATTCGGGCAAAAAGCAGTATTTGTGTACCTGTCCGTAGTGGAAACTCATGTTAGACTGACTTCACTTCCTCCAACAAGGCAGCTTTGAGGGAGGACACGGCAGCGTCCGGCTGCGGCTCACAATTGGTGCATTTCCGGGTCTGTCAAGACGTCACCAGTGTGCCTCGCCTTTGATTGGACAGCGGAAAGGAACAAGGATGACGACAGCACAGACGAGTAACAATCACATTCTCCATGACGCTAATGTCCCCAATACTTACAGAGTTACTCACTCACTGTTAAGCCCTGCTATACGCCCAAACACTGGCTTTATTTCTATCTGTTGAATCTATTCTATAGTTTAAAGGGACAGTTCACAATCATGAACTATGATTGTATGAGGTGTTTGATGCATTATCAACATTGTCTTTGCTCTGGGTTCACCGGTTTCCTCCCACAGTCCAAAAACACGCAGATTGAACATTCAAAATTGACCATAGGTGTGAGTGTTACAGTGGATGGTTGTTTGTCTCTATGTGGCCCCTGTGATGGACTGGCACCTGTCCAGGGTGTACCCTGCCTTTTGCCCTATGTCAGCTGGGAATGGCACCAGCACCCGCTACGACCCTCATGTGGAGGATAAAGCAGTAAAAGATGGATGGATGGACTTTTTTCGTTTTTTGTGGACTTGCATTTGTAGTAAACGTTAGCTCTCACTGATACCACGACTGCCAGCAAGAACAGAAGAAAACACAGATCACTCAATAAAATATAGCATGCAGAGGTCTATAATCTCCTAAGAAGATGTTTACATTTTTTTTTCTCACCATTAATCAGCCTTGTGTGAGTCCATACAAGGCTGATTAATTGCACATTAGAGTTGCCACTGCCTCCATCAGTATTCAAATATCTTTTTCTCAGGTTTATTTAAGAGACAAACTTAAAAAACATTGGTTTTATATTACATTTTTATTGTTTTTGTATATCGCTTTTAGTTTACATATACTCACGTTTATGTATTTATGTGATGTACAGCACTTTGGTCAACTCGATTGTTGTGTTATAGTGTGCTATAGATATACATTTGGAAAGGATTGGATTTTATAGAGTTTTTTAGATGTAAAAGGCTGTGCAATGGCAAGACATAGTGGCGAACATATTTTTAAGATAGAGTGTAGAGTCTATTATGTGAAGCTTTTTTTTCTTCTGTCCATGTCAGCGGGGTCCATGGAAACGGTGGCACACGCTACCTTATTATTTTTTAAAAGCATGGGACTTTTCTTTTCTACTCTATGGAAAATGCAGTGTTATGTCGAACATTAAAGTCATTTATTACAACTGATACAGCTATACATCATTTCATGTACAATAACTGTGAAAAAGTTCTTCATAAAGAAACACACAGTGAGATTTGTTTTCTACGGTAAAATATCTTTATACAGCACAAAAATAAACAGTGTAAAATAGAATATATTATTTAGACTCTTACTTCTCTTACAAAAGGAAAGAAAAAACAATAAAAGTTAATTTATGTGTATAAAACATGTAAGTTTTCCCTTTTCATTGTATGTTTAAGTGTATAAATGTATCATACATTCATTAAGTGATTCAGTTTTACTTTATAGTGGGTGTATTCAAAATGCTAACGAGGGTCAGAGTAATTCCTGAGTTATAACTTATAATAAAGATCTATTTTTTATTAAGTGCAACAGCCTTTCAAGGGATTTAGATGTTTTAAGGAGCTGCTCTGTGTACTTTTTCCTGTTATGTTCATTTGGGGTCGGTGTGTATGTGTATGTATACATGTATAAACACTGTGTAACTGCATCACATACTGTAACACACCCACACACACAAGAAATTCTCTAAACCTTTAACTTTCTCCTTGAAAGAGTCAATTTGAATGCATCCGATGTTCATTCGCTGTTTCAGAAATCCCCGAATTGATGGGTATCTCAGCAGTTCTCCACGTGTTCTGGAACCCTGATTACCTCGCTCAGTTTTCAAAACAGCCACTGCCACATCGTGGCTTATGCTATTTTTTCTCGGGTTTCTCCTCAGCCTTGGTGTTACTGAGGTTCTGGATAGACACTGTAGGATCCACCCTGATTGATGACCTTGGCGCTGCCAGCGGCGCCATCTCATGAGTCTCTGCGAACATCCTCCTGTCTGCCTCGGCCTTCCTCTTGATGAGCTTCTGGACCCGTTTGCAGATGAGATAAATCATCTCGCAGATGCACATGACGATGCAGAGTGCAGAGGAGACCACCATGAAGATGGTGAAGATCTTCTTCTCGGTGGGCCGAGATATGAAACAGTCTACAACGTTGGGGCAAGGCTCCAGGGAGCACTTGGACAGGCGGGGCATGTCATAACCATCGTAGACGTAATAGAGGATGTAGAGGAAGCCAGCGTCAAAGCCTGCCTTGAAAATCAGACTCACCTGCGCGAAGATACACGAGATGTTAAAATGGGAGACACATTTTTCAGCAAGTTTAAAATAAACGACATAAAAGTCCTTCTGCTTCTCCCGCCAATAAACAATATACAAGTGATTTTTTATGAGTCACTGGAAGAGTTTGATGACAACTGGAGGTAAAATGAATTTCTGATCTAATTTTAGATTAATAATAACAAGAGAAACTAAAAAAGCATTAGAGAATACAACTCATACAGATGGAAGCTATTCCCGTTTGGGCCAAAAAGTACAAAAAGCAACAGTCAAAAAAAATAATATATGACTATAATATGTCCTCTGTGGCTGTGCATAGCCTCTCATAAGCCTAAAGATATTGTTTTTGACCTTTCTGACAGAACTACTTTCAGTTTGATCAAAACCAGTGAGCTGCTGATTGCGGTTTGACTCTCTCTCTCTCTCTCTCTCTCTGGAGCACCTCCAGCACTGCCAGAAATAAATGAGGTCACTCTTCTTCCTTACCAAGTAGGTCCACCACAGTCCCCCTCGTTTCTTCCCAGGGTTGGCATAGAGATGGGCTCCCTTGTGGGAGACGGTGTACTGCTGGTCCTTTTTCTCCCGATACTTGACGTGCCCGACCACCATCAGCGACGGACAGGTGACGAAGATGAGCTGAAGGGCCCACAGGCGGATGTGGGAGATGGGGAAGATGTGGTCGTAGCACACGTTGTTGCAGCCCGGCTGGGCCGTGTTGCAGACAAAATCCTTGCTCTCATCGCCCCACACCCTCTGGGCCGCCACTACGAACACCATCACCCTGAAGACGAAGACCATGGAGAGCCAGACGCGGCCAAAGACGGTGGAGTATTTGTTGACCCCGCTGAGGAGGGCCTCCAGTGCAGACCAGTTCATGGCTGCTGTGTTTGAGGCTGAGGAGGGAACGGAGGAGGCTGAGGGAGATGGAGCTCTTCAGCAGCGTGGAATTGGTGAGCCTCTTGATCAGCTGACCTTGCAGAAGCAATAAGTGATAAAGTTGATTAGACAAGAGAATCACTTCACGGTGCAGCGCATAACTTTTTGTTATTCTGCCTCTGCTTAGTCTTTATTTGCAGGCTGTGTCCTATCAGACCTGACTGAATATAAAACAAATCACCTCTTGTGTAACGCCAAGCGACATGAGCTATAGAACATTGCTATACTGAGAAATACAGAGAGACATATGCAGCTGATCGGCTTAATCAGCATAATGTGAACTCGCTTGACAACGGATCGAATCAAACAGACGTGTTATATCTAAATGTCACGCATCCAGTTTTACATCTTTAAAAAAAGAGAAAAACTTATTTTTGAAAGCAAGAAGTGCACCAGGGTGTAAAGTAAATATACCTGCAGCTATTTTTTTTTACTGCACCTTCGCGGTTTTAGGGAACTCGAGAAAGACAAATCTTGTCTTTGAATACCTAAAATAAAAGACATAAATCCCGGATGCTGAGATTTTCACAAGCCCTTTGTACAGACTGTACTTTGTAACACCATCAGTTTAGTGTCCATCTACGCTTGAGTAGACATCATACGACTGTACATTATGGTGCAGATAAGATGGACTACACCTTCAAAAGTTAACACAAACAGCAATTACAATTCTGTGATTATCAAAATAATGTTTTTTAATGAACTCCATGGTATCGTACATGCAGAACATCCATAAGACTATATTAGTATTATTACAAAAGGCCTGTGTTGCCTCTTTTCTCTTGTGTTATTCCTCTACGCTAAGTAGCTGAAATAATACGACAATATTAAAATGGCATTCCAGAGGAAACCAGACACCACTCACACAAACATTCCCAGACATCGCTGGTTTCTGTTTACACAGAGCTATACCTTTTCAGAAATGACTCATTACACATCACTGAGTGAGTCATCTCTCTGCAGGAAAGGACAAACCAATGCTCTCAGCTCTATCAGTCAGCAATTTGAACAGCGTCACGTCACTGTAATCCCAAAATGGCCCGTTGCAGACTTCAAAGGGCTCTTTAAGGACAGTGTGCTGTATCATCGGAGAAGGGGAATTGAGTTCAAAAATATTATCAGGTGGATTAAACTGCAGGATTCTCGACAGACTTTAACGGTGGACACTCTAAGGGTTAAGATTTCTCAAGGAGTTCTCGTCAACACTTACATCCAATTTTAATGAATGCTCACGGCCTGACAGAGAATTGGTTGGATAACAGAGCCACTGTTCCATTTTGCATCTGTCATTCAGAAACACTATCCCTCTAGTGTTTGGGCATCACTGAGCTGTCAAATCACTTGTTTTCTGTTTGTTTCAGCTGTTGTTGTTTTTAAAGTGCTTTATAAATAAAGGTGGATTGGATTGGATATCTCCAACTATTGCATTACACAGCACAAATGATGACTTGACTCTTCACTCTTCATAGTCCCAGCAAAGGCAAATGAAAGACACTCTCAATCTTTACCTCCACTTTATCTAAGTGTCTAATACAGCCAGCGATATTCATCTTTAAATGTGTCTCAGTCTTTGAGGCAAGGATGTTCCCGCAGTTTGTTTTTTGTTTTGTTTCTTTTTTCTGCACGAAAAAAGGGCTCTAAAGAGTAATGGCTTTAATCCCCAGGCATGTTATTTTTCAAAAATGGCACCAACGATAAATTCACAAATGGATGCAAACACACATGGTCTTACAGGAGAACATATGCACGGTGTAATTACTGTGAGTTTACTTTCAAAACATATCCACATGCGTACATACACAAACACTGAGGTGATATTCAGAAGGGAGCAGAAGAAACCCTCGGAGACAACAGTACATCATGTCGCGGGAAAGTGGCAAAGGTGGAACACAATTTGTTGCCACATTTGCTCCAGATTGCAATTTTGCCATCCCCGCCAACAGCAGACAGCCTTGTCTGTCTCCCCACAGAGTGTTTATTCTTCCTTTTTCTGTGGTGACAGATGAGATGTGTTGATGCTCAACGGAGAATCCACGGGTTACGTAGTGTGTTTGATTCTTAACTACTCATTGTGATGCAGATACAGCTCGAGTGCATCCCCCTGGAGCCTTATAGTCTTGGAGTGTGCGAGAAGTCATCAACCCCTAAACACCAACAGCAACACGCAAACAGCTGACGCGTGATGCAGGGAAACGGACGTAGTGTTCCAGTTTCCTCGCTGGAGCCAATTCGAAAGTAAGAATATATAGATTAGCCACCAGAGGGCGAGACACATACATGATTCAGATATTTGCAGAAAAATGCATGATAAAGTATGGCACATATGTGTGGACACCAGTGGGATTGACAGATGACATGATCAAATAGGAACCTAGTTTAAGGTGATGCCTCTGAACTTCCGACTGGGAACCTCAACATAGCGCCGGGCAAATAGTGATTGTGGAGGCTTGAACGTGAGTTGACATTGTAATGGGCGTGACGACTGGTTGCCACGCGGTCGACAGCCTGTCATTTTGGCATCAGTCCATATTCTCTGATAAACCAATAGACTTGGCTTCAGTAAACAACAGTGTTGGACTGTGGGGCGACGAGTATCCAGAGAAAAGCCACACACGGTCGGAGAGAACATAGTAGTAAGGCCTTGGTCGTATAGTGAGAACCTTCTTTCTTCGAGGCGCTGGTGTTAATCACTTCTCCACTGCACTACACTGATGTTGTGCCCTTGATCCACCATCTTTAAACCTCCAGCTCTGTGTGTACAGAGTATAGAACCGCCTCTTCTGCGAGATAGGTGATATATTCTTGTCAGTGACTCGCTCTGCAGGTTTAACCAGTTGCAAATACTTCTATCCACCAGCACTTCATTGTCTGCATGAGTCAGTGCATCTTATTACCAAAGGTGGGGTTGGCGTCTCTCTCCTTCTTCCCAACGCTGCTTTTCTTTCTACTCCTGTCATTCTTGCATTCGTACGTATTTAGCCCGATTTCCCTCGATTTATTAACACTTAAGCCAGAAAAGCACCAGCAATCCATGTGTGTTTGTTTGTTTTTTTTGTTTTTTAATCCTCATCGCTTCAAGTTATCTGTCATAACAAATCTCATTCCAGTGGATGGTGTTACAGTGCTAAAAATCTTCCCTGGTTGTGTCGTGAAAATAGGAAGATAATGGACTGTGTCATTGCCTCTCCGGTGTCACTCATTTCTGTGTTTTTTCCTCTTTTATTTCTCTAATGCTCATCTGGAATTAAACAAAAACTCTATGTTTGTTTTGTAATCACTCTAATAATCCTTACAGATGAATTCAAACATATCACAGAAAGAAAGTATCTTACCTATAGCAAAGAGGCCAGGCAGGTGAGCTGTGTCCCAGGGGGCCTTGTGTCGATGCTCAGCAGCTCCGTCTCACCTGCATTATTTTTAGGGCGGGTGGCTCTTCGGTGTGGACCAACTGGAAGAGCTGAGGAACGGGAGGGTGGGTGGAGCCTCACATAGGTACACACTTGTGCTCTCGCGCAATAGCAGTTACAACGTGGACTCATTTTGAAAGTGCAAACAGGCCTGGGGGGCAGGTTTTAAGGGACACAGAAGTGACAAGAAAGGAAAGAAAAAGTACATACGACACACATGTGGGAATGGAAAGTGAAGTGATGATGGCAGTCAAAACACGTAGAAGAAAAGGTATGAAGCGGGCAGGTGGTTTGACTATCTGACAGATAAAGTCTAGTCTGTGGGTGTGAGCGCGTTAGTGTGCTGGGTTCTGACATTTCACCTCTCAATGACACGTCGTGTCTCTCAGCGACCTCAGCGTACAGCTACTGCCCTATACACACACACGTATGTATACGAAAAGCACACAAACAAAAACCATAACATATCCCTGACAGCCTGTCCCTGCAGGTGACAGAATACACGTTGTCATGGCAAACCAACGGCCACATTCCACAGGAGGGAGGGACTGAACAGCTCCAGTCCTGTTTGTTTTTGTTTGTTGTTATTTGTTTGTTTCATTATTTAAGTTTCCAAGTGACATGCTGGCACACCCACAGTCTGGCTGCATATATACCATTGCAGTTGATAAACATGCATACTGTATAGATTCATTTACCTGATGGAAAAAGCATAACTAAATGTATATTCAAATGAGTCGTATAGTATACCCAACTTTATTTCAAGCCACAAAGCAGGCTTTCTCAGTTGGTTTCTACCAGTCACTTCTTTAAAAAAAAAAGATTCCACCTTGCTCCAAATAGTACAGTCTGTACAAGGCTGCTATCTGCAATAAATATTATACTGTCGTGCATTGAGAGGAGGCAGAAGGGGGGGCCAGGGTGGTGGGCTGGGGGTGGAGATCAGACAGAAAGATGAATGCCGTCCTATAAAGAATATGTTATGACCTCCATTGGCCTCTAGAGAATGCTGATGTTCCATCATTTTATTGCAGTTTTTTTTTTCCTGTCATGCAAAGTGAGTGGAAGAGAGAGAAGAGGTGAGAGATGTTAAGAAGACAGCAAAAACGCAGGATCTTGTCTCTCCTTTTAAAAGATATCAGCCACAGCCTCTGTGAGAACGCAAGACGAGGGAGCATCCAAGAAAAGCCGCAACGTTTGGTGATAGAGGAGAGGTTTACCTTAGTTAAATGATATTTTTTTAATCACCACCTGCCTATTGGTATTTGCATGTCAAAGCTATGGGTGCACGAATGCTTGCAGCTCTTCATGATTGCACTTATTACACATAGACATGCTCAACCAATCATAATGATGAGCCAATTTATCTCATGTGGCCCCACTGTAAATGAGGTGGGAGCGATCCCTGCATACATTCATTATGTCTTAAGTAGCTTGAAATGAAAATTACATGTGAACATGTGACATCTGTGCCATGGGACCTGAAGACCATTTTAAACCTTACATTTGTTTTCAACTGCATCACCAATCCAGCCGGTCCATGTTTGCAATGTGTTGTTTGTGTGCATAAATATTTCATCATCATTGAGCCCATGGTTGGTGATATGTTGGTTTTCATTGTGGCAAAAAGGGGGGTTGTGTGTTTTTTACACGTGACATATGAACATCATCTTGAATGTCATTCATATGTATAGTTGGATATGAACTGCTCATTAAAAGGCATGGGTAATGAAAACTAGTAAGTAATGGAAGTCATTTTTTTAAAATGTGTAATTTTACTCAGACTTAAGTGTGTTTCTTTTTAAAAAATGTATTTATTTTTTTTTAAATTCACACACCATAAACTTTGGCAGTGAATGATGAGGACAGGTGAATGATGAGCACATGACGAGGACATGATGAGGACAGGTGAATGATGAGCACATGACGAGGACATGATGAATGACGAGGACAGGTGAATGATGAGGACATGATGAGGACAGGTGAATGACAAGGACATGATGAGGACACGTGAATGATGAGGACAGGTGAATGCGAGGACATGATGAGGACAGGTGAATGACGAGGACATGATGAGGACAGGTGAATGACGAGGACATGACGAGGACAGGTGAATGATGAGGGCATGACGAGGACATGATGATTGACCTATTTGACTGATTATGTGCTTAAATATTTTTATTTTGTCAGCACGTTTGATTTGTAAAGGTTTGCCTATAATTAAAAACAATTAATGTGAGATCTATGTCCCCTATTGGTATCGATTAAACATGAATCATACCCATTGATGTGCACATACGCCAGTGTGTGCAGTATGGCAGCGACATGAGCCTTGCTTTTCCTTTTGTGTGGAAGTAGAAGACGACTGACCTTGAATGAACTCTTAGTAACAAAATCAGGTACCACACATTGCCAAGACTTTAAATTTCCTGAATGACTGCACTGCATATTCTCTGTCTGAATACAGAAAAGATCACATTTCCTCAATGAATTCTAAAAGTTTTGGAGGTGAGGTGCTGCCCCCCCCCCCAACAGGAGTGTGAGTCAGATCCCTTTTTTATTAGCAGATATCTGAAATAGAGCGAAAGGTACCTAAGCCGCTCACTCTTGTGAGTCAGGTGGGCAGAACTAGAGCCAGCCATTCAAACGAGGCCGACCTGATAATGTGGGTTTGCAGGGAACATGAAGGACGAAACGTAGCATGCACTGCGTGGTACAGGAATATGTCACAGGATGTTTTCTTTAAAAAAACACCAGGTGTGAAAGCATGCCAGGTGAAAGGCAAAAATCAGGGTCTCACAGAGTCTCACATGAAAGTGCAGACGTTTAAAAAACAGACCAAACTGAGCAAGTAGGCGTGGGCGAACTATGTTTCTCTTGGCAATGAATCATTTTCAAACCACAGTTTTCCATTTTCATTCAAGAACAAACGTTAAATGATCATAAGTCAGTGGATCGACACCTTTCCTCCCAACACCGCATTTGGAATGCACCATTCTGTCTTTTTAAAGGGCAGGCCCCCCAAAAACATTACAACAGGCTCAGAGTGATTGGTTGAGCAGACTTACGCATATCGTGACGATGCTGAAGCTACTAAATGAGCGGCAAAGTCCCATTAATGTGGGAAATAAAACTAAGTGACAAGTTTATTATCTGCATGGGGAGTCGATGAAAATGGGATCTTAATACTTATGAATCACTCTTCCCCACAAAAAAATATAATCGCAAGCTTCTGTCGCTAACGACGAATTGCTGAAAGGGGTTTGTGGAAAATGTGGTGCTATTGTTTTATGTGAAATATTTAAAAAAAAAAAAAAAACATCAAATACCCAAACAATGCTGCATCCATCTGATCCTGATACAGTCATTGTGGCTATTATCGCCCTGATCATCCTAAATAAAACCACCCTCCCACCACTCATTCTGTTTCTACCCCAGCCTGCGACACCACACATCCCTTTACTGTCACAGCGGTGACAGTCCAGAGATTGTGTCATTCCCGCCGGCGTGTCAGAGATGGTGACAGTGACCCGGCTGGCCTCCTCCTCGCCACATGTTCTGACAACACAACACGTCTTCACTCCACCGCTGTGGATGATGTCGGGACGCTTCCTTGAGGAGGACACCATTGTCTTTCTCTCTCTTCCTCTTCCTCCCTGTCTTCTTTCTTTGTCCATTACACATATTTTGTCAAGCTGTCTGGAGACATCTGAGATTTCTTTGGGGAAAAAAACTGTGTGTGAGAGCTGATTTATGCCAAGAGACTGATTGGTTGATGTACACGCATACGAATGGTTGTGCAGCAAAGCTTCATTTGTGATGTGCGAAATAAAACCAAGTGACAAGTTTATTGTCTGCGCCGGAAATCAATTTACGGGAATGGAAGAAGATGTGAGGTACAACTATTTTCAACCTTTCCATCTGTCTCTGTCGATCAGACCGAGATTCTGTGTGTTTTTTCTCAAACTTTATTTTGTTTTGTGAATAAAAAAAAACACAGAACTGTGAGCTGACTTGTGCTGAGAGCCGGTGATTAACAACCAATCAAGCAACCATTAATTACAGTATACATTAATGTTCTCGTGTACATAAGATGGGATTTGTTGATTAGTTCCATACTTAGCTGACCTACCACTGAGAGAAGTTCATGCCTCGGGGCTAAGGTGTTCATACCATTACCTCACATGCATAAAAGCACTTGTTTAAACTTGTTTATAGAGCATTCGTCCTCTAGTACAGAAGCTTTTTGCTAACAATGCTATTCTTTCATGGGACATTTTTACATTTTAAAGTACAAATACTTTGTTACTGTGCTTAAGTATAATTCTCCCATATCTGTACTGTACTACATTACCTAAATAAAATGTGTACTCTGATACATTTCCCTTAATCTTCCATACTACAAAATAAAAGTTGGGTTGGTGACGTAATGCCTGTTTGTTGTCGCTAGCTGTGTTTAGCGGCAGATTTCGGCTCCAAGTGGACTTAACACACCAGATAAAACACCAGCAGCTCATTGTTTACCGTGTCCGACACCGAGGCTCTGGTCTCCGGGTTTCTGTTGTACAGGTTTCAGCTATCAACCCATACTTTTACTTTTACTTCTAATACTTAAGTACATTTTATATCAGAATATTATTATTGACACAGTAAATCAGGTACTTTTACTCAAGTAATATTCTAAAACTTCTTAACTTCTACCAAAGTAATTTTCTGGAAAGATACTTGTACTTTTGCTCAAGTATCGCTTTCAAGTACTTATAGTGTAATAACGTAGTAGCAATTTGCAATAGGGGACTAATGTTATGGTAGTTCCATCTTATTTCTATCGTTATCCTGTTGCTAAAAGTGTTGCCATAATTCCCTGTGGTTACTATGAACAAATTCTAATTATTAGTCTGATCTAAATCTATTTGATCTTTGTGGAAATAAACCAAAGTCAGAGTTAGAAAAAATATTCTGGTAAAACAGCATCTGCTACTTTGAGTATAGGTCAGAATTAGCTATTCCGTGGAGAGACTGCTCCATTGTGTATGGCAGTTATTGTGGCGTTTGAAGGAGCAGCGAGCTGCCTGCAACGCTCTGCCACATTGTTCTGTTCTCTGCTCGAGCAGAAAATTTGGCTTTCTGGGATCGAGCAGTCGCTGATGTCTATTGTCTGTCAATAATTGGAGGATTGGTAATTGGACGTTCGCGAAGGCAATTGTTGACCTTGTTAATGCATGCGCCGCAAACCTCAATTGTCTCTGTGATTCATGTATATGGTCCGCGAAAAACGAATTACACCTTGTGTTTGAACATCTATCATTATGTAACCTCTCATATTATAAATAATGCATGATGATATTCATAAATGATCTTCAATTATCTTGCCTTCAGCCTCCGTCTGCATAATAATGCAGGATGACACCAAGCGAGGGGACTGGCATGCACAACAAGTGGGATTATGGGATGATCTTGTGCAGATTGGTTTCTTCACATATGAGACCCATTCATCATCATTCTGCAAACATCCACTTATTGGTCACTTCCAGCACCTTGTGAGATTAGTAGGGATTTTATTAAAGAAAAGTGTCAAACCCAAAGACGTCACTAAAGCACCTGAACGTCTCTGTAATATAGAAAGGTGATGATCTTTAGGTGAATATATAAGGATTATAGGTGAATATTAGAATTAGAACATGCAGACTCCATGCAGAAAGGCCCTTGTTCCAACCGTGTCACAAACCTGGTTCTTTTTGCTGCAAAGGCAAGAGTGCTAACCACTACACCAACCGTGTGGCCCCAAATGAGACTCAAGCTGTAATAAAAAACATATAACAATACATATAATAATATAATTTAAGTGCAATGTGGGTAATAGCCTAATGATTCTTTTGTGGATGTTGTGAAGGAGGACATGAGGACAGTTACAGAGGAGGACATAAGGTAGGGACAAGAAAAAGGCAAAATGATCGTCCTAAAGGGAGATTTTGTGGATTGGAACTGGGGCCTTTCTGCATGGAGTTTGCATGTTTTTCCCGATTTTCTCCAGGTTCTGGAGGGTTATGCAAATTGGACACTCTAAACTGACTGTAAGTGTGAGTGTGAGTGTGAATGGTTGTTTGTCTTATGTGTCTGGGATTGGCACCATGCAGCACCCCTCATGTGGAGGATTAGGCAGTATGAATGAATGGATGGATGCAAATAAGAGTACATATACATATATCACAGCAACAATGTACTTTGTGCTTTGCCGCTTACAACAAAGTTGTACAATAAAGTAATTAACAAAATGTCTGCATAGGGCGACTCTTTTTTTTCAAATGAATTTATGTGTTTCATTTTTGGGGACATCATTCCAACTGAGCACTTATAGGCCAGAGCCAAGTTTTCTCCTCAGATGAGTGTTTGAGTGCCTCAAATATCCAGAGCTGACTAAGCTCTTCACATTTTAAAATAACCTCTTGTTATGTTTTAGCGTGTTGAAACAATGAGCCCCTCCGTTGACAAAGGACTTGATCAAAATGGCACAGCAAAGGAGCGGAGGAGCTTAATAACTTACGTTTTGTTCTGCTGTGCATCTTTTAAGATCAGAGCACAGCGTGGGACGCAAGAATTAGCCCGTCTTTATTCGGGAACTGTGATTCTCAGCCACGGAATACTGCGTTCACAGACACACACACACACACACACACACACGCACGCACGCTACTGTTAATCAACTCCTGCCAGTCAGAGCAAGGCCTTTTAAATACCATAGCAATTGTAATGCATGCTCAGCGGAGTAAGGTGATTATAGCGACTACAAAAGGTTGTAGCACTAATGGCGTGCGGGGATGTGAGAGGGTGTATCACGGTATGAATGTGAAACTGATTGGCGAGGGTCAAGCGACGTCGCGGTGCAGTCGCAGGCATGCACGGGAAGTAAATGAAGGCGAGACTTTGTCCACACGTTTCTGCTCAGACCAGCCCGCGTCGTGTGCAAAGTTTAGAAGAACTCCCAAGATCATGGCGAGGTTTCAGAAACAGATAACATGACTCACTGCCGTCTGTTCGGGGGACTATTAAACATGTCAGTGATTTGAGTCATGATATTGACCTTTTTAATGTTTTGACTGAGATGGATGTGGCCAAGAAGAGAAAGCTTGACATATCTATTAATCAAGCGAGGATGTTAAAAGTCTGATTCCTCGCCGGGATATATATAACTTGGACGGCAACACATTCCCGTACACTTTGGCTCCACACATCGCCCCTATTACCCCAGATTTGAAAAGTCGTGTGGCTTTAATTTGAGTGAATGTTGGTCACGCAGTAGTTGGAATAAATTCAGTAATAAATTCCTGAAACCTTGTATTGACTTCTAAAACTTTGCGCTAATGAACACAGCCGCCGCCTTCATATCTTTTGTCAGCCTCTCTTTTTATATATCAGACTGTTTGGCTATAAATAGTAATGAGCAAGATGCCATGTGTGCACCGAAGCACATAGTTGGGAGAGCAAATAAACAAAGGGCTGAAGCTTTTAAGCTACAGAAATTCATGATAGACAAATACTGTTGGGACGACTGGTTCCAAATAAACACACAGGCAAAGGGGAAGCCTGGAATTTCACTGGGTCGCTTTATTTTAGTTCTTTTTTTTAAATAATGTGTGCAACTCCTATCGCGCGGCCATTAGATCGACAGCTGCTTCATCAGTGAAAAAAATAAACCAGGATACACAGGATACAACAACTTGGAAACAAAAAAATAATAATCCCATGACATCAAATTGTGTCAGTGTGGCTCTGAAGGCCAATGTTTGCTGCCGCAAAAATTCCAAAGTCCAGTTTCTTCGTCAGAAGATAGAAAACTAAAACAAAATCAACAACAACTTGAAGTGCCTTTCCATTTCTTAAAATAAATGGTTTAATTATGACGAGCGTGTCCCTGACTGAGCATAATTTAAGACGTTATTCAACACAATTATTGCTCCTCAAGAACTGTTGCACTCAATAAACTACTACCCTTGCACTCATGTCCGATGTATTTTATTTATTATACAAACTCTAAAACTGTTATCATGTCCACTGGTTATATCTGGCCTCTCTTCACTGTGGTCACTTACAACTTAAATGTGAGATATAATGTGTTAATTGAACTAAGCATAATGTGTTTATTTGGAATAAAAACTCACACACTTTTATTCAACAAATAAATTGGATCTTTTCAGGACAAAAATACAGGTTTTAAAATTTTTAAATCGACCCCCATCGTTACCCCCAATCTGAATCTGGTTTCTGGAAGCTGAGAAGTTGCATGTCAAAGCCAACATGTGGTTATTACGGTAATTTCACTCGTGCTGTTTCAGGAAGCCATAGAATCAGTGTCTTTGTCTCCAGATAGGAGAGAGTGGGAAGAACACCTGTACTTAGTTTCCATTTTTTGGCTTGTTTTTGCCCATTGAGAAAAAATGACTTTAACATGCAGTAAATTGTATATAACTGCCAGATATAGGAAGTTATTCTGGAAAAATGGACATTTTCACAGGACATTCTCTGGTCCTTTTATGGTTAAAATAAGCAACAACAACAAAAAAAGCCCAGACGGACATTTTGAAGCTTAGGTGTTAAAGGGTGGATGTCCACTTGTGACGAGTAGCTTTATATTAATGATGAAGGGTGTAGCTTGTGTGCCTCCTCTGTGGTTGATGGAGCGCCACTCGTATGTCGTCAGCATCAGCCTCTCTGAGACGTCGCACCAATAATTGCTGCTATTTTGTCATGTGTCGCTGACACTGAAGTGGTACTCTGTTCCCCTCCTGTTGTGCTGACATCCTTTTTCTTTTCTGCGCTTGTGTGTGTGTGTGTGTGTGTGTGGGGGGGGGGGATTTTCTGAATCACTTTTTACATCAACAAGGTTGTTTTTTATTCTCACCTGTGCCCCGAGTCTTATTTCAGGTAACAAAGTGATCACAGCGTTTGTCTCCTGAGAACATCCGCCATCAAAGTGTCAGAGTAGGTATTTGGCTTCAGAGGATCCTCTTTTCACGGCAGCTCACTGTGACGTCCGTCCCTTATGTCTTCCGTGGTTGTCTGTCTTTACCAATGTAGACGGACGATGTTGTTTAGCCCTGTACTCAAGATAGTATGTACTGCACTGTAGTTCAAATGTAGAATACAGTCTTTTGTAAAGGTGTTCATGGTAAATCTAGATTTGATTGTGTGGTTATTTGATTACAAGTGTCATGGTCTGCCTCTGTGGGACTTGCTTTCAATTAATTTGGACTCTGTTGGCTAATGTGTGTGTCTTTGTGTTTTTAAATGTGTAATTCCATTTCTGGTGTCATCTGATTCGGTTATGTTGTTGTTGTGTTATTTCACTTATCATTCAGGGTATAAGTGGCAGAAGATGGACGGATGTCTGAGAATGATGACATAATTGTGACATGAAATCTCTTGAAGAATTCGAATCAAGGTTTCATTTCAAGACACAGCCGGGGTCTAAAATGCTTGACCACTACATATACGAGAGTAGTTTTGTCTTCATCACAGCTGTCACAGATGTGACTTGCGAAGTACAGATGAACACTCCTTACAGTTGTAAACGCGCACATGAATGCATCCACAACAAAGGTGATTTCCAAAGGTGCAAGTGATAGAGAGAATAAGTGTCTTGTCTCTCTTCCAACATCTTTCCGGGCAAACAATCAATGATGACCCGACAACAATTGAGTTACATTCATTTAGTGTTTTCCGGCCGGTCTTTGATGCTGTCTAGTTCCAGGTGGGGCTTGATGGGATGGGTAGGGAACTGAATTAACTTAAGCCACAGGGAGAGAATGGCACCTGAGAGCTTTCCCCTATTCAATACATCACCATTCATTCACTCTTTATTCCCTTACTTCTCCTCCTCCTATTTTAACACACTTTCCGTGGCATGTATTAAACGCCTGGCGTCCAGGAGACAAGCGAGAGAGAGACATGTTTGCTTTTGTTTTTCAAAGTCTTTAAAACATTACATGTTACTTTGGACAGTTTCCCCCTGAGTAAAGCCAGCTTTCATTTGCTTTGCTTTTATTGCCATTGTCAACAACGCTTTGATGCATGGAACTATACTGAAAAAAAACAACGTTCAGCAGCTTATATGAGCCTGACTAAAATGTGTGACTTTTTGTAGTTCATGGAGAGACAATACACACACTGTAGCGTTGTAACATTTCCCATCAGAAATGTTCATTTTAATTTCTTCCATGCACTTCATCTGCAAATTGATTCCAGAATGAAACCACAAGAGGATTCGAGTCATGTGTCTTTTGAACTGAGCTCTTATAGATTTGCTGTTATGACAAGAATAACGGGAAAACAAATTTTGCCCATGGGAGTGTATATTGGAGATAACAAGGGCAATTGGACATTAATCCTTGGCTGAGATTTAAACAGTTTGCTGACTCCAGAGGGTACTGCTCCAAAGACTTTCACATAATCCCCAGGTGTTACAAGGATATTATATTTTGACAGAAACCTCTCATAAGTGAGGGGAAGGCCATCTATATTTAATAACCACTAACCACTGACACAATACTGTTGTGGATCACTATAACGTAACAGAGGATTCATGTTCGAACGTCCTTGTTATTCTATATAAAATTATTATGAGGGAATAAATTGTGTTGGTGGAAGGCGGGGAGGCTGCTGGAATTTTATCAGTGTCAAAAAAAAAACTTCAGTCATATTTAATTAGTGATGTTGTGTTCCAAATTGTGATTTAATAAAAGTAAAAAAAAAAAGCTGCCACTTTAATTAGTTTTCTTTGAATAATCCATCATACCAACTCGATGCATTAAGTTAAGAAATCCTGCTGAAGGCCAAACTGAGCATCAGAACGGGGAAAAAACATGGCACGATTGTCGTTGCCAGTATTTATGAGTCTTTCAAAAAGACGTCTGTTCATCTGGGATTTGCACCAGCAACCATGACTAGGGTTTACGGACATGGTCCAAAAAAAAAAAAATGCTTAGTTGAAGCGCAAGGTCAGAGGAGAAGGAACAGACTGCCTCGAATCATAGCGCTCATTATTACAACCAAGGTCTCCAGAAGACGACCTCTGAATGCACAACATGTCAGACCTGGAAGCAGCAGGAGACCGCGGTGGCTGCCACTTCTGCCCGTTCATAGGTGAATCTGTGCACCTGATAAAGAGTGATGGATGGATTGTAAGATACAGAGTGGACAAACAATGTTGACGGATACAATGCGAGAGACAGGATTTAAAAGAGCGACGAGAGCGGAGCAGAGGAGACAACGAGGCCACGAGGATGGATGTTGCCGAGAGAAGACAGCACAGAATCCGCTGATTACACTACAGTAACTAATAAAGGTCAATAGGGTGCGGATTGATCATCTGCTGCTTCACTGAATGCCGGCCTCTAGCTGGCATTCAGCAGTGCGGTGAGGGAATAATTAATTAGTGGATTAAAGATTTGCTTTGGTGTGACATGATTGGTTGCCGCGTGCAAATAATCGGCTGATGGAATCGATGTTTTCGTCATTAAAAATTGTGATCTGAAAAAAAAGATGTTTGATGCAGCAATGACAGATGAGGGAGCGGGAGGAGAGGTGAGGACGAGAGGGAGTATCAGACAGATATGTTTTAGATCAGAAAGAGAAATGTCACTCAGTACAAGCAGAATCTATAAAACGAGGGTTTGGTCTAGGCAACGTAGAGTCTAACACGCGACCGTTTCAGCATCAACATCAAACTCTGATCCCTCAAGGGTTTTACTCTACTGCTACTTAAAATTTAACGCGAAACTCCATGTGTCTACCACTTTATCCTCCCTGCCCCCCTCCTGGCCATGTGCATTTGTTTTCAACGGAGCCGGCAACAGCAAAAACGGCAGGTCGGCATCCATTTTACATTCTTTAGTTTCTCACTTCTCGCCATATGGAAAAAGCCAGTCCGATGTTTACTCGCGCGTGGCCCTTCGCTCGTTTCCTCTCTTCCTCCGGCAACGGCTTTCTTTTCATCTAAAAACAACACTCTCGCTGCCTTGATCTTATTGCTGGTACCAAGCTGGTGTAGTGCTGTAAAGCAATTCACGTTTCTCATGAGACCTGGGACTTTCACGTGACCTCTGATTCCAGGCCGACGGCCCTGATCTTGCAAGGCTAAAAGACGATAGGTGGAGTGGAGACAGCCCCCAATCTCCGCCCCCACTACAAGACATTCAACCATCCAAACTCCAAAGCTTAGGGTAAGAATACTGCGTAGTTCGACTCTAAAGTGAAACTTCCGTGCCTCTCAAATAACCCACAAGACTCCTATGGTTTGACCTTTCGTCTCATATCTTGATGGATGGGTGGATGAAGTGTGGTGATGGTATGGGAAGGCGATTACTCAGCGTATGGACAGACTAATGAGAGGAAGAACAACGCACGGGATAATATTTCTTTAACTTGATACAGTCACAGTCATCAGCTATTACAGTGTGAAATGATCCAAACACAAAATTCATCAGCTCACAGATGCTTTCAAGTTATAGATGATTCCACGTCCAACATGCTCTATACTGGTGAGGCGTTATCAAGACGTTATAAAATGATATCGAGGCTTGTGTAACTTAATTCCAGAGCAT
Organism: Solea senegalensis; assembly: GCF_019176455.1. Lineage (NCBI taxonomy): Eukaryota > Metazoa > Chordata > Actinopteri > Pleuronectiformes > Soleidae > Solea > Solea senegalensis. The sequence goes on along the minus strand of NC_058039.1, from coordinate 11,603,723 downwards.
TGCGGTGCATGCTGAAGGATGATTCATATCTGCACTTTTACAGTAACAGAAGCTTGTTTTTTTTCTCTCCGTTGTCGAGATGTGAACCCCCCCCCACACAGTTGAACTACACCAACCAACAGGAGTTTGAATAATCGCTTAGTGCGGAGCTGTGGCAGGTTCAATTCAATCCCATGTAATGTGATTCTAATTATTTGAGAGATAAAATGTTATTGGCAGTCTGTGGATGGTTAAATGTCAAGTTTGTGTGGCGTAACAAGAGATTCAAAATGTGTGAGTGAATAGATTGTGTTGGGTGCTTGGTTTATTTATGTTTTTTTTCCTTTCCTTTTCATTTGCTTCTCCTAACGGCTTGCGGTTAATTGAAAAACAGATCAGTCATTAATTGTATGTAACCAAAACACGTTGACGGCACGTTTCATTTCATTTGTGCTCACATTGGTGTAATTAGTGCGTGTGGGTTTTTATGTTAACAGCACACTCAACGGTTGTTTATTTGTCACTGCTGTAATATGAGTATAAACATAAACGTGATTCTCATTCTGCTCAACGTTGCTAATTGGAGGCATACTGCTATATGATCTCAGTGAACACGCCCTTTGGAAACAGATGTGCTAGGTTTTAAACCATTTCCCTTTACCCAATTTGAGGAGTGGCATCGTGTGTGTGTGGGGGGTGTTCAGCAGGATCCACTATTCAAGACTTTAAAGTAAAAGTATAACTTATAAATAAAGTCTTTTGTCGTTCTCAAATGAAGTGCAATACCAAATTACTGAAGTAGCCTTTTAAAAGCAGAGTTTGCAGAAGTCATAAATCAAATGTGCCATCATTCTGATTAAAAAAAACAAACAAAAAAACCCCTAACGCTTCATTCTTGACCTCAAAACAGCAGCTGACCAAACAAACTCACCTCAAGGTTTCATTTAATTTCCTCTTTTGGACCTTTGGACCAAAAAGTCTCCGGATCTGCATCCTGCAAACTTTCCATGAATGTTTCACCTGACTGACTTCATGTTCCCTTTAAAATGTTTAATTTGCCCGTAAAGGTGAGCGGCTGTGTTTTGCCAGCGCTACAGCCATAAACAAGGTCAGAAAAATAACTGCGACTGTACAGCCTGCGTGCATGGACGTGTGTGGTATGTGTTCCTGCGTGTATGGGCCACTGCGCCCAGCCCCTTCTTGCTCGCACTCCAGTCTGCGGAGGTAATGAAGATCAATGAGGGGAAAGGTGGGGGTCGGCTGAGATCCAGGTACTGTCTCCCTGTTTCAAGCCAAAGCTCTATCGATCCCTCTGTGCTCCACTCAGCCAGAATCTGATAAAGGGCCTCTGTGCACACAAACTCTCTCTTTCTCTCACACACACACACAAACAGTTGCACACATACAGTATACACAAAATAGACTCAGTCATGTGCACTAGCAAGGAAACTCACACAGTTGCCGGGCTTATACTCCCTAACGCTGGGGAAGGAGTTGAGCCTCCATCACCCTTTTTTTTTTTACAGTTTTTTGCACAGTGTCTGAAACACCTGAAGGAAAATGTAAGGCTCACATTTCATCATTGTCAAATAATGCTGGCTGAGTATAACTTTCTCTTTTTCTTTTTTTTTTTTACACGGCAAATTGCCTTGTGGTGGTGCTGTCTTAAAGTCCAAAGTCAGAGGATGAGAACACAAGCACTGCGTATAATATATATACATATTTATGTGTTTCTACATATATATATATATATATATATATATATATATATCATTTAATCATTTAATATTTTTGCCTATCACATTACTGTTTTATTTTGAATAGGTAAACCAGTCATTTCCAAGAGATATACATTTGAAAAACAACTACATAATGCATGTATCAAAAAAACATTTCAGTACAAATAAATCTTGACTCGAAGTCGACCCCCCCAAAAATGCAGCACTTGTCTGGTTCAGGTCCTTGTTGGGGTCATTATTTCTGAGCTGCCAACCAACCTTTAAACATAATTTCTGGGCAACTCGGAGCAAACATTGTGCTTTTTTCACAAAATTGTAGACAGCGAAGCTAGCATGTCAGATGAAAGTGTTGGAGAAGGTTTTGATCCACTGCCAAACCAATTGACAGGCTGGCACTGAGGCAAAAAAAATAAAAATAAATAGTAAACATCAGGTTGCAATTCAGCTTTTCTGGCACATTTGCCCATTATCCTAGTAGTTTCAAGAGCTACTACACGGCCATTACAATCGCTGTGTAATGATATTCAGACTGGAACAAACTGTTAAGTCCCAGAATGAAAGGATGCGACCATTGTTATCTCCTTTTTCAGATCCTGGGGGAGCATCCCACTATCTCTAACATGCAGTGCCAAGTTCCAACTCAAAATCCTCAAATGAGTACATCATCCCCAAAAGCCTTTGGAAAAATTTACTGTAGCCACTATATTCTGAAAGGTACTAATTGTCTTGGCTTTCACAGAGATGCATTTCCAAGCAAAATATTTCAAAAGAGATTAGATAAGTGAGTGTACTTTTTCAGGCAAATAGCACTTTTCCACGCTTCACAGTGTTTTGAGCAATTAAGAGAGTCTGCCAGAGCCTGGCTCGCTACCACTATTTCATTTAAAAGAGCGAGCCAGCGAGGTATTTCCCTCAAATGTGTGTAGGAGCTGCTCTTTGGCCAGTTTTGCATTTACTGTCGCTCTCTGCAGGGAAAAGCTAAAAGGCCGCGCTGGAGACAAAGCCATGTACCACATGTGAACCGCCATGTGTCTGCACGTCAGACAACAGTCAATTAGCATGACATTGCTCTGCAAAGTGCAGTGACTCCTCCATGATGTTAAACATGCATTGAATTAATTGAGCTAATTATCTCTGCTATGACAAAAAAACAAACAAAGAGCAGGCTTGTTTTTTTTACATGGTGGTGTGCTGCTGCTTATTCACATCACATTTGAGTTATGTGTTTTTCAGATGCTTGTGCACAGGAAAAGTTCAATCCAGCAGGCTTTAGCTCTGGGCGAATGTTTGCCGAACACACCCAGTGTTTGGATCTCCCCTTGCCAGTGTCTCTTTCTCTGTCACTGTAGACATTTCACTCCTCTGCCTTCTCTTTGTGAACAAATAAGACAAGAAACTTGAAAATACATGGGCATCTTCTGGCTGAAAAGGATGCACACAGACACCTCATCTCTCCACCCCCTCATCTCTGCCTTCCTCTTGTGCCTCCCTGTCGATCTCTCCATCTTCTTATCACATCTACTCCCATGTCCCCTCAGGCGACGCTTAGGGAGGCAACGCTCTCGGATGAATTCAAGGCGGAATGGTGGGTGGACAGACAGGCAACACTTGTCACCCATTACAACAGAGGAGAATCACATTATATGAGTCGTGATGCATTTCTCCCAAAGGCGCCCGATATGCCCGTCACAAAGCTCAGTCCACTTAGTGATGATGAGTGGCCACTCGCCACATGCACGTCAGCGTGCGGCGAGATAAATCCGACGGCGAAACAGGCAAACATGCAGACAGTGGGTGTGAAAGAGCGCTCGACTGTTTAAATGCATGCATGCACATTCACGGCGCCACACACTCCACGTGCCTCTTCTCTCCTGCTCTTGAAGGTTATAAATAAGGCAATTAAATGAACTCTTTGGACAGTGAGCACCGCAGCACTGAAGTGCATCCTGAGACGGCTACCTCTAGCTCTAAAGGACTCTATCTGCTCTGCTACACATTGAAGATAAACACATTTCTTCTGCTTTATCGTCGGGCACTAACTTCTCATTTATGGACTCTGTTAGGACCTCATCGCTGTATAAAGAAGTACAAAAGGTGCATTGAAATGTAAGACACTTGTAGTTATGAATGCAGACTGTCAAATCTGATCCGCAACGAACCACATTTCGGAACTACTGGCGTGTTATCATCATGGTACAGGTTTGGAACGGTAAAAGCCTGAGAACAGTACCTTTACTCGGGAGGCGGGGTGTGCGCTGTGCCCACAACACAGCGGACAACAGTGGAGGACGTCCTGCTCGGTTTGTGGCTGTTTGTCCCGACAAGACGTCAAACTTTGTATGAGAATAGACTGAAGGTCGCAATAATCAGCTGACTCTCATGGGTCTAGCTCCACCCATACCATACTGTACCATTACTCTGCTACCCTAAGGGATGGGTGGCAAAAAATGTAACAGTTGGGGCTGGTTATTATGGTACTATTCCCAATGGAAATTCCAAACCACTCGGTGGAAACACGTCATATGTGGAATCTGAACATAGTCAGATATCCAATTGATAGACGCAAGCACACCTACAGTTCTTGTTTTGGTCAAAGGGGACAAAGGAGTGGCTGTAAATTGCACAAGCCAACACTCGAAGAACACAAGGACGAGCAAAAGGGGGAAAACTCTTGGTGAGAAACTGTCACCACTGGAATGAAATATAAGGTCATGTACACATTCTTGAAACGCCAGACTGATATAGGCCCTTGTTTGGTATGAATGGAACGCTGGGCTTGTGTACACTGAGGAAGGGGTGAGATTGCTCTCTGCGGACTATAGTTATGCTTTGTGAAATTATAACAAGGCCCTCGGATTTGCACTGGAAGTAGAACGTTCAACGCACCTATCTACATACGCAGGCACAGGTAGGTCATCCCTGTTGTCATGCACCGGTACCCGGTGCGGCGCTGGTGTTATGCATTTTTATATTGGGCCAAGGCCTCTCTCTAAATAGGGGTGTCATGGGCGCAAGGTTCAGTAACCTTGTGCTTTATTGTCTCGGGGCTGGAAAATGGGTTTTATTCCAGGCCGAAGATGAGATAAGGCTCTGTCAGGAATCCTGGTCTCTCTGCCTCTTACCCTCACTGCTGGAGGCTCATTGCAGCTGAGAGGACTAACATTCCATCTCTCCCTCACTCCATCGTCTATAGATTTTCACCACTGCCCCCCCCCACACTCCTTCAATACATTTGGCCCTATTGTTCCTGCTTTGACTTTCATGTTTTCTAACTTTTCCCCTCACATCCATAATTTCACCCATCTTCATTATGCTGTCATTAAGCCAGTTCTGATTTCATTGAGATCATTTATCGTTCCGTCGTGTGGATCCATTATCGACATCTTTTATTGCTTGTTGTCTGCCGCTTCTGTCTTTTTCCTCCTCAGTCCGAACCCAGCGATGAGATGGACGACAGAGGAAGAAGAAGACACAGAGTGCAACAAAGAAATAATGTGCATGTTTCTCATACGGCAGACATTTGTCCTCTACTCCCTCCCTCTTGCATACGGTGCTACTACCACTTTCTCTGTTACATTCATCCCCCGTGTGCCGTCTCCTTGCTGTCTTCACCAGCTGAGGCCGCGTCCCATGGGGTCACATCTGTTGACAGGCCACCCTCGACATAAATTGCTGCTGCTGGATAAATATGTGTGCAGCTGTTAACCAGTGCTGACACTTTCCCTCTAAATGCCCCCTCTTGCCCAGGGTTGGCTAGACATAAATTGTCCCACGCAGGCAAGGAGGAAAAAGGGATGCTGTGACTGTGTGACACTTCTCAGTGTTTTAATGGATGCCCTCCTCTGTTAACTGCAGCGGTGTAAAAAAAAAAAGTGCAGGCATCTTGTGAAAGCAGAAAAGTCAAATGCACTCACGTGTCGAAAAATACAAAATGCATAATAAGTCGTCACCGCAACGTGTATTTGTGGGAGGAACCTGAGAGCAAATCCTACAATGAATGATAGTAACATAATTTTTTTTATGTTTAATTGAGATTTCAGCCACATTTGCTATCAAGTTTGGTGCAGAAATGAAAGAACAGCGGCACTAAAACCATAACAGAAACCATGACATCAGATTTATGTAATATATTGTTTGGTGTCGAACAAAAAAATGAGTTAGGGACTATCAGAGATTAACACACAAAGCCTGACAACGGACACCCACACAGCTGTTCAGGGAGCAGCAGGTGGATTAACCAATTCCAATCTGATTTAAAGCAGGTGTGAGAAAACGGGGTCTTCTTGTCACCTGTCCAAGGGTTCAGTGACATCAGTCAGTACCTCGGGGGTTGCCAGGTCATGGAATCAGGCTGAATCAGCGCCACCAACAGAAGCCACTATGTGATGAAACTTATTTTTGAAGTTCACAGACCTATATTTTAGTCTATTTTATCTATTTATTCATAATCACACTGGGTCATTATTGGTTAAAAAGCTTTTTTAGTTACATTAGTGCTGTGCATTGAAATCAGCATGGCAGGGATACATATTTGTGTTGTGAGTTTTCAGTTTTTGAGCTGGCTGTGTTGTTGTTGGGCGTTTGTTTTTATATTGGCCATTTAGGCGGATTTTGGCACGCATACCTGGCAACCCAGACAGTCCCTCGTTCGCACGTGACGCCACACCTGGAAAACAGAAGGACGGTGGATGTTTAAATTAGAAGAAAAGTACGTTGACAAACTAAATTGGACTGCTACACTATGTTAATTGACGTGATATTATTAATTTTTACAAACTTTAATGCAGTTTACTTTGCTGCAGGTGAAGAAGCGGAGAAGTGACTTGTTTGCTAACAGACCGCGGTTGCCTTCACCTTGGAGTACTTTCATTCGAAATTGACAACGGCAGTGACGAACACTCATGATTGTGGATCTGCTCGTGGACGAAAGGACACTAAATTATTGTGGGATGGACAGGCGTGCACGTGAGGTAAGGACTCTGAGTCACCACTTTGTTTGCAATCTGTGCGCATGGCTCCAACATAACCTGGACTGAACAGTTGAACACGTTTGTTTGCTAGTTAAAGACCGCCTTCACGTCATGTTTATCATTTGAAGTCATTGTGATAAACCCAAATATCCCTCTATAATTCTGACCTTCATAAAGCCAGGATGTATCAAAGCACTGCTGCTGTGGGCAGTGTGTTATCAGGGTGTACCTAATAAACTGACCTTTTTGATGGTTGAGTAGCCTAGTAAATTACATTTATAAACTTATGGGACTCTTTATTGGGCATTTTGGATCCTCACAGTAGTACATTTGATGTGTATAATGTCAAATGTAAACACAGAAGCAACAATTTTGGTTTACAGTACTGTACACAACCACAGAGCTGGTCTCTGTCAGTGGCACCTGCAGAGTCTTCTCCTCTCCTTCTTCTTCTGTACTTTGTTTTCTCATCTTAAGGAGTTTTAAATAAAGCGGAGCAGAGCTTTTCTGCATGTTTTTGCATCCAGGGAAGACCCATTTATAGCAAACCAAAGGCACTCATGGGTGTGAACTGCACACTCAGTTTTTATATCGTTGCAGTGGAGTGGTGGATGGATGGATGGAGGGAGCGGAATGATGCCACTATGGTGCATCATTAAACTACTTTATAATTCCTTTCTCCACAGTTGTATTTTCTAAGATTCTGTATATAATTAATAGGGGTGGAAATCACAGGGTACCTTGCGATACATGGTGCATGATACCAATAATATCACGGTACGATGATTCTACGATAATCAATATATTTCAGGGCTTTTTGTTCCAAACATAGAAAACGGAGTGCATAAAGTCTATATATTGAATGTGGATGGGGCATCTCTTAACGTAGCTTTCTCCGCCATTATCCCGCTGTAAAGTCCCTCTTCTCTGCCCGTTTGCCTCATTCAATCATTC